>NC_052533.1:63679975-63979975 GCF_016699485.2 Gallus gallus | reverse complement strand
TTCTAAACATGTCACTTGGTAAATCATCACCACAACGTCCCATAATCAATACAACAGCTTGGGGAAAATATATACAGTTACATATCTAGCAGCGTAAATGAAATCTCTACCTTCTATTTCAGGCCAGGCAACAAGAGACAAATGGGAAAAAAAAAGACAGCCAAGAAAAATCAGATTTTCTATAATTATATAAATTACAGCAAGAATGACTGTAATCACCTAAAATGCCTCTGGGGAGTTGGATTAGCAGAAGGCAATTTCTCAGATCCACACTCCAGGGTTTAAACCTAGGGTTGAGATTCAGAATTAGACTACCAAGCTAAAATAATTAACCCTTGGAAAGCCAAAATATGTAAGTCAGAATTGTACTAGCTATACACTCTCAGCATCTCGTTAAAAGGGAGGAATGTACGATTGATGTTATTTCAAAATATCTGTGGATATTTATATTTTATCAGGTCAGTCAGACCTCATGCTTCAGTCTACATTTTTTTTCAGTAAAAAAATTTCCCAGGTTCTCTCCACTTTATCTCAAATAAAAGAAACAACAGCCACTCAAACAAATATCCCTTAAAGCCAACAGCAGATCTTCGATAATGTATGTCTATTGCAAAATATTTGATAAAAATTCTTATGCAGAACTAATCCTGGTTTGTATGAAAGGGAACAAAAATACTTCAGTGGTAATTCAGAAATTTTCTAGGAAAATAAGCCAGGTAGGTGTTTAGGATATGAAGGGAAGTAGAATTATTATTTTTTTTTTAAAGGAAATTTTACTTCTGTTTTATTTTCTTTGTAAGGGTGAAATATAGAAGCCTTTTTTTTTTTTTTTCCCCTGGAATATGGTTAATATGTGTAATAGAAAAATTAAAAATGCCACTAGATATCCCCTCTCGGCTTTCCAGTTTTGTGGAGGGGACATGGCTGGAGTAGTAGAGGATGGCAGAACGAGCAGGTCAGAGGTGACTGTTTCTCCATATTGATGTTTCCCTGGCTGTGGACTCAACATCTCAGCATGGATTCCATACCAGAAAGAGCCAAGGCTTTGAGCATAAGCAGAACTGCGAATGCAGAAGTTGTATTAATGCTATCCGAATCTCCGGCTTCTCTACTCTTCAAGTTTTGTGCTTTGCCTGGAGTCTCATTATGTGATTTGAATCCAAAATGCTGCTACAAAGTCTAATTATCTAAAACTTGAAGCCACTGAATCTGCTACTGCTTGTGAAGACAAGATGTTACTGTCTAACAATGAAATCATCAATAATTCTCTTAATCATAGAGAAGCATTTTTTTCCATGCAGCTTGTGCTTTGAGAATAGAAATTCATACAATCTACATCAATCAGGGAGTTCACACAAATAAATAACTTACAGCCCCACTGGTACCCCATCTTTGACAGCCAGTATTGAAGATTTATGCTGATAAACACTACATTCAACATGAGATGTGATTTCTGAAAATAAATCAATTTATTGGATTCCCATGCATCTGTATTTTGTAGTCAGCCATTGATTACTGACTCAGCTGATTCTCCTGTTCATTCATCATATCTGCTTGTATGAAAACTGAACTATTCTCTTTCAGGACTTCATCTAATATATAGCATGAATACAAGTGAAGCAGTGCTTTTCAAGTTAAAAATTATATTTGATAGCTGCACACTAAAGTGGCTCCATTTATGTAGCAGAAACATGACAGACATATAGATATATTTTGTGGAGATAAGTATTGTGAATCAAAGAGGCACTGTTGCACTTTGAACTGCACTGAATGCTTTATGCTGCATATTAAGGATGACACTTTACTGTTTGAAGATACTGTCTGTGCTTATGGCATTAATTCTTTATTTATCCAACAATGACTATGTATCTCATGCTTGCTAACAAGCAAGAAGGGAAAGCTTCTGTTTCCAAACCCTTCCCTTTTAATTACAACATATTGCCACTCTGCATACTCATCTGCCTCAATAATTTAGCAGAGTTGGCAAAAATAACAGATATGTAAGCAAATGAATGCAAAAGTAAGGATGGTAAAAGGGTGAATGATTTTGATGACATTAATCTGTAGGAATGGTAGGATAAGAACTTTCTAAACCTTCGTTGACTCTCTCTTCTTTTTGCCAGGAAATACAGGCTTCTGTATTCAATTCTGAATTTTGCAGAAGTCCTTAAACAGGTGAGTGGCTCTATGAACTTGAATTATATGGATTTCATGTATCATATACTCACTGTTCAACAGGGGAGTTTGATGCCACTTCCATAACAGCAGTTTTACAGGGTTATCGGAAATGAAGGAAAACTTGTTTTCTGTAAATTGCTTCTGCTTCCAGTTCCCCAGCAGATAAATACCATTGTCTATTACTGGACATTCCTCAGCAGAAGTCCTACTTGCCCATTAATAGGATAAGGGAAAAAGGTTTCAAACTAAAACAGAGGAGATTCTGACTGAATATAAGGAAAAAGTTTTTTAACAGGTTGCTATCCGAGAGGTGGTTGAAGCACTATCCTAGAAGACACTCAAGGTCAGGCTGGACGGGGCTCTCAGCAACATGATCTTCTGTAGATGTCCCTGTTAATTGCAGGGGAATTGGAATAGGTGACCCTTAAGCATCCATTCCAACTCAAGTGATTCAGTGGGTCTATGGAGTCAGATGTGGTAGCACCTTCATTGATGGCAGCAAAATTCCTGGTGCCTGTTTTGTATCTGTTTTCAGAGTCACCAATCTTTGCTGATGATTGTCTACACTGAAGTATACACTCTTTAACGTCATAGCACAAATGCTCCTTCTCTCAGCTGACCCCTTGCTGCGTTCTTATGAAGTTAGATACAGCTGTCATGAACTACTGCTTAACAAAGCCTGCTACTCTGCAGGGAGGGATGTGCATTAAGCAATGCAAATTCAATATGAGCACCAAGTATATTGTAGATGTTTATGA
The DNA here is from genome assembly GCF_016699485.2 of Gallus gallus. NCBI lineage: Eukaryota > Metazoa > Chordata > Aves > Galliformes > Phasianidae > Gallus > Gallus gallus. Next base: position 63,977,039 of record NC_052533.1, on the reverse strand, counting down.
AAAAACCACTATGATCAATATATTAGGGTCTACAGAGCAACTTCACTCCCACTGACACTGTTTAAAGAACACAACCCTGAAAAAGAGCTTTCAATTCTGCTTTTGAACTAACTAAATGCAATAACATTTTTTTAATATTGTAAGACTAAAAGGAAGATAATCTCATGAATGCAATGCAAAGGAAGTCAAAGCCCAACACCCAAAGTACTTTGTTTTAACAAGGGACCAATTAAGAGCCTTTGATCACAAGATCTGAATGTTCATGAAAGAGAATGTAAAATAAGTAGATTTAAGAACACAGTCATGAATGATTGTGTAAGTTAGGTGAATTTGTTTAAAAATCTTAAGTAAAATTACAACCTGATAAAAAATGATTGCTAAACAATCATAAAGACATCATGATGGTAAATATACTGTTCTGAGAAAATCTAGAAAATAAGTATGTGTAGACTTCAGTCTTAGAAATAGAAGAAAAGATCCTGCTTACATTAATAGCTGCAAAACTGTGCTCTTCAGGAAGCATGATGAAGTATGGCTTAAGGAAAAGAGAAATAAATACATGAGCATTGCGTAAAATAGATGGCATTTCATTCTGGAAAGTAGATCTGGGAGCAGTGGAATTAATAACACTGATTTCTACTATGGCTTTGTGTCTTGTGGTTGAATTTACACCTGCAAAGTACTTACAAAACAACAAATTTAGAGCAACTTTTGCTTGCCAATTTAACATTTCCTCTGACTCTGTGCTCCTATTTATTTGCTTTTTTTCTAGTTAAGCAGTTAGACTGTTAGAAAGTTATGCAGCGACTTCAGTGATGCTGCTTTTCCATTTGCGGCAGTGAAGAACCTGTAGAATGGTCTTTGATTAACAAAGTAGATACTTCTTGGTGCATGTTCTATTCTATTCTATTCTATTCTATTCTATTCTATTCTATTCTATTCTATTCTATTCTATTCTATTCTATTCTATTCTATTCCATTCCATTCCATTCCATTCCATTCCATTCCATTCCATTCCATTCCATTCCATTCCATTCTCAGTATTTTTTGTCCAATAGAGTAAAGCCTTCTGTTTCTCTGAAAGTCTTTGCTTCCATTGGTATTAAGAAAAATTCCCTATTGCCTCACTGAATTGCCATCATACTGTAATGAGAATACAACACAACTGCCCCTGATTACTGATATTTTATACATAGCCATATTGTCCCTCTTCTGTACAACCCAGATTTCTATTCTGTTGTTTCAAATGAAGGCGGTTGCAGACCTGACTCATGCTTTTAAGACAGCTCCATCAGTCTCCATCTATAACAATAATAGCACCTTTAAATTAGCCCGAAGTTTTGCTTTCAAAATGGTTTTTACAGTGAAGGTGTCTCTCCTCTCTGTACTGCACTGCTTGCATGTTTATGACAACCTGACTGTAATTGCAGATGAGAAAGAATTTTGGTTTAAAAGCTATTAGTCCCAGATGTACAACTGAATTCTAGTCTTCATTACAGAAAACACGGCAGACTGAAAAAAACAGACAAGGTCGGAGTTGCCCAAGGAGCAGTGAGAGGAAAAGGTGATTATCCTGGCAAAAGCCCACAAGTACCTTGCCTTGTTGAGCCATCTCTGACTAGGGAAAAGCTGCATCTGTGAGGATTGCTGCTGTCCTTTTAGAGGTATTGTGCAAAGGGAGATTTATGTGGTTCATTCTCTGACCTGTGATAATGCATCATTAGAGCCTTCCATGTTTTCCACCTTTCTGAACAAAGACTCATAACGGGGACAATTATGAAAAAAAATCAGAAGAGATGCAGCAGCAGTGGCAGCAGGGGGAAGCGTGGCTCAAGCACTCAGAACTTCACCCAGGAGTTGAACACAGTGATCTTTTTTTCTCGTTGTACATTCACATCACTTTAAGGTCTCCATCCCTCCTTGCTTATCTGTCTAAGGCTCAGGCTTATTGACAGAATCAGAACATAACACGAAGCCCAAACAACCCCCACCGCTATCCTCCTTATTTAACCCTTCGCTTCCTTGGTGAACATTATAATCAATTGAGAGGCATAAGACACTTATAGGAAGAGCTGAGTTCACTCATGTTCCCCTGTGAGAGCTCAGTTGGGTCCTCTGAAGTGAAATGATAACAGTGAAAACTATTTCATGGCCCTGCATACCTTTGCTTTTATCCTGACCCCAGGCAATCTTTTTATTTAGCTCACTGAAATGCAGGGCTGCTGCTCTAGCTGACTGACTGGGGAATAAGTTTATATCTATTTAACCAAACCAGACTAGCATCCCCTCTTCTCTGGCCATGGATGGATATGGATTCAAGCAGTTGTAATGCTTTTTTGAGAACATTACCGAGACATTTTAATCACGGCTTGCTGCACTGGTAGATTAGTACCCAAATGCAATGACCTTCTTTTTGCTGTGGACATGAACATGCCAGAAAACCAAACCGTACTACCCTTTGTCTTGATCCAATAAATTAGGATTAAATAAACAAGGGAGACAAGTGCGATGTACTTTGAAAATCTGAGTGCACCTGTTTTTGTAGTGGAAAATTGAATGTTCTTTCTTTACTCCCATAAAAGTGCTCCTGCCTGTGCTCGTCTCTTAGGGAACAGCACTATAACCAGAGTTTACGCGTGGCTTCCTACATATTTTGTGCTAGGAGTTTATTAAGGAAAAAAAAGAACACACAAAGATTGGTGAGTGTTAGGAGGTATTAGAATACATTAGTCCGTCTGTCTCCTCCACTGCACTGAAGTTCAATACCACAAATGTGCACAAGAAAATGCACTGCGGGGAGACAGAAACGTGAAGGAAAGATGTATGTTAAAGTCTTATAGCCACATGTAAAATTAACCATCAAACTGAAGTGCTGGGGCCAAATGCTTCCTTTCTTTGCAACATTGTTTTGGCACTTCCAATGAGGAAAAATAAACATCAAGTACTTATACATCAAGAAACCTGTTATCTGCACCTGCTTTGCATCTTGTGGTTACACAGAAGGAAAGGGCTGATCCTGAAAACAATGTCTCTCGAGACCAGAGTGTTTCGGAACACTCCAGCACAAAGTTTTCTCAACTTTTCTCCATTGAAATGCAGAATGAGATGTGTTTTACAACATGGTGGAGATTGTAGCAGCATGTACCAAGAGACTGACAAGTTAGCACTCCCCTAGACAGCCATTTCTTCTTGGAAATGGTCAGAGCAGCATCTTCTAGCTCTGTACGTAGGTACATTGGTTGCTCTAAAATAAATGTCTCCTTTTTATTTCCATGGAAATTACAGTAGATACAAAAAGCACAATAATTCTATTTGAAAGAACAAATTCTCAGCTGCAAAACACTACTTTTCAGCATAGTCACCACAATTAGCTATGCGTTTTCACCAGTGATGAATAAAAGCATGCATGCCACACTCGTAAAAATCTTCATGGCAGTTCAGAACGTGGCTTGTCTTTTACAGGGCCGTCATTGCTGCTGAAACGATCCGCCCACTGCCTCACTGTGCTCATACCCACTGTTCAGTCTCCATAAACATTAAAAAAAGTCTATGAATGTCAATGGGTGCAATTTTTTCTTCATAGAGGAATTAAGTGACACATTCTTGCTTCATACACACATCCATGTCAGACACCATTCTGTCAGACTGCCCCTTTGCTGCCATCTGTCACACAACAACAAAATGTAACAATATTGGTGGGAAGGTTCAACCTCTACTGCCATACCACCACCCTTTGCCTCTGGTATCGTGGGCCAACATAATAAAGCAGGAGGTATTACTTTCAGGGCAGCCCTTGCAGAGGGCTGCAATAGGCTCTGCTCCTCTCTGCAGAGAAAAGATGGCGAGTTGAATATATTTTGTCTTATTTCACACTTAAGCATCCAGTGTAACATGAGCAGAATCATACTACAATTCAAAAATTGCTACCTTGAATATCTAACATCAGCCTCCAGGCGAAAAACAGAAACACAGTGCTAACTTCCCACATAGATCAGAGTATGTTCTCATGTGTACAATGGCTTATTCTGTTCTGCATTCGTATTCCCAAATCGGGGCCACTGTATTCCAAAAGAATGTGTCTGCCTGGTAAGCAAGCAAGCAAGTCTCTGTTTGAGTATTTAGATGTCTTGCTAGGCTGATCTCAACTTTTGGCTACTCTGTATGCTTCTGATGGTACAGACAAGAAATAACAAAACAAACAAATAAGAAAAACAACCTATCAACATAAAATGTGGCAATTTGATTTCGGTGAGGCATAACAGATGTTTTGCTTAAGCACAGTTGTATAATACTTGCATAAAAAAGAAAATGTTTTATTTCTCTTATCTCTCTGAAAGGCATGCAGTAAAAATAATTTTATCACTACCAGGTGTCTTCCTCAGGTGGTCAGGTAAAAAGTAAAAATATTTTTATAATGCCTATAAACAATTTTACAGTGTCTTAGTCACTCATGATTAAGATTGAGATAGTACAAAGAGTTTTGATGCATAAGACCAATGCAAGGCAAAATGGATTGTATTTCGCAGTTTTGTTCTATGTATTAAATTCCATAGAAGCTGTTCTGTGGGCTATAGAGTTGTAGTTACCTCCAGAAGTAATATATAAACACGTATTTATATGGTTCTGTTTATGAGAAGACATAAGTAATTCCAGCACTTCACTCATTATAGCCTTGACTCAGCTAAGTATTTAAGTGTCAGGCTAAATGTAAATCCCAAGAGATAACTGCCTCTGTGTAGTTAGACATAGTTGGATCTGTGGTTCAGTACAGGTCTGCTATGATAACTTCTGATACTTCTGTTGAGCGAATGTCTGCTTGAGTTCTGTCTGTGCAGTCAGGCACATCTGTGGAGAAGGTGCAATTGGTCACTGAGGTTTTAGACATCCTGGCATACAAGAGCATATCTGAAAAACATTACATGACATGGCCAGGATTTTATGAAGCTAGTGCTCCTATTGCTTTTTATCTTCTGCTACTGGACCTGCAGCAATGGTGAAAAATATCTTAGTGGGGTTGCTAGCCAAAGATGAAGAATTACTGGATGCTTTTCAACAACATGAAGAGCCTGTTGTTTGTTCTGTGCTGCTAGTCAAGGTTCAAGATCACTTGAGCCTTAGATGAAGCCTCACAGAATCGTAGGGGTTCAAAGGGACCTCTGAAGATCATCTAATTCTCTCAAAAAGTTAATTGATTTGGAGTGCTTCCCCATTCCTGTTGAGGACTATGACTGTGATAGATGGTCATTTCTCCTCTCTCTGAAAATGGTTGCCAGAGAGCAAGCAGCTGCAGAAGTAGATAGCAAATAAATACAAAATACTGTTTCTGTAGAAATCAGATACTTACAACTCTTTGGTGCCATCAAGATTCACAGTTAATAGGAATGATAATAACAGTACAGATTAAAAATAAATAAAGAATATTTGGCTGTCTTAATCTGCATTTCAGCTGAAAATCTAGAAGTCTAATTTTTGAGTGGTCCTGTGTGGAGCCAGGGGTTGGATTTGATGATCCTTATGGGTTTTTTCAAACTCAGGATATTCTTTGATTCTATGAAGTCCACTAAATGTGCTGCACTGTCTATGTTTTTATAAACATGAAGCCCAAGTAAGATTGCAGCCTTGTGATAACTGCATCCATTTGTCTATCTTTTTATAAACATGAAGCCCAAGTAAGATTGCAGCCTTGTGATAACTGCATCCATTGATATATTTCCAAATAGAATTACATTATAGCAATGAAACAACAAAAAAAGGAAACAACTTCTGACCAGATCTTCTATTGTAGGGCATCATAAGAAAAAGGAGCCAGAGATTTGCTCAAAACAAGAAGCAGAAGAGATGCCTGTCCTGCAGTTCACACTCAGGAGCTGCTCACTCTCATAGCAGTACTTTAATTCTTGCTATTCATTGCTGTGGTGCAGATAGGCAAGGATGTGTGGCTCACCTGCTGTTTTCCCTCACAAGGCATTTGGATGCAAGAGGCTTCTGTGGCCACGCTGCTGCCAGCGAAGTGAGCTGGCCAGGAGTGGGCCAAGGGTTTGGAAGAGAGGTATGAATTCATCTATGCATTCTTCATCAAGAATTATGACCTTCAAGGTAAAGCAACTTTAGCATGCACGCTAATCTCAAACTATGGTGTCAGGAGTAAATTACACTCACTCTTTAACATTACATTTCATTTATTTGTTTATCGTGGAGATACTGTGTGCATGGATGAATGCCCATCACTCTTCCAAACCCTTGTGCTGATGTGTCCACACTCCAGAGCTTTCCAATATGACAACAACTTGGAATAAGAGGAGAGGAACTTTATCCGCTTACTTCATGATATGGCCTTTTTTAAACAAAGAAGTGCAGAACGTGTTAAAAAACACCCATGCAACCAAGCTGCAGGATATTCTCAACTTCTGTTAAGTCACAACTATTCTCTTCTTATGCACAGAGGTCAAATGGGTTTTTAATGTCATACACTATGATGATACCAAATCCAGGCATTTGGATTCACTGCTCTAACAAAAGCAAAACTTTCCACTCATGCAGTGCTGGTAAGCCACGCAACACAAGAATATATATTTAAACTCCAGCAGATGATACAAAATTTGCTTCATTGTTCACATGATTTTAGAATTAAAAAAACATATTCAAGTAGTCTGAGCTCAGAAAATAATGCTCCCAGAATTCTTCGTGTAAATCTTGACATTAAACCAATCTTACCCTTGTCTTGCCACTTGAATCATTTATTTAAGCAGTGATAATAAAAGGTGTCAGCAATTCAGTTGTAAGCTCTTGAAGATTTCTGTGCGCATTGACCTTTAAGTGTTTGCATCTTGACAGGTGAGCCGTTCTTAACGTCTCCTATGAGATATGGTGGGGGCAAGGGGTCAGGCACGCTAATGATAAAATTACCATTTACCTTTTACCTCACCAGTCTCAGTGCCTGACATTATAAATGTAGGTAACCTTTCACCTGAAGGCTCTCCTTCTTCTGCACTGCTAGAGATTATGGAGAAATGAATGTGCTTGCAGCTGCAGAAGAGGCATCAGTCATGACAAAAGTGCTTTCCGTGATCCTTTCCCTTTAATTTTCATTTTTGTTATTTTAAACCAAAACCATATTTTTAGAAAAAGTATGAAGAAGTCTACCCTGCTTTATTTTAACAAAGAGATGGTTATCTATCTCAGCATGCTATTTCTACTCGAGCCTATTCTGTTCCTGCTTATTAAGATGAAAACTCTACTTGTTAATTGATTAATGCAATTGATATTGCATCAGTCAGTAAGGTTTCTTTCAAGGATAAGTGGTCACATTAATAAGACTGTATTGATGAAGTCTGTTATTTGCCGTAACCCAGCGGAGTCAGCTGTTCACACTCACATCCTGATGCAAGTTCTCCTGAGCTTCAGTAAAGATTGCTCTTCCAAAGGCAGTACTTTTCAATCACTGGTAATGGGTACACAATTAGGGCTTTGAAGATACTGATATGAGTCTGAAAACTAAAGAAGGATTACTGATCTCCTGCCAACTTAAGAAGTATCTGATTCCTCAGAAATAAAAATGTTGATGGTATATCTAAACTCAGGAGCTTTACTGATTTTCAGGGATACCTGTTCTCATCCATTATTTAGGTGCTTTTGAAAACCAGATAGCAGTATTTCATGTATGACTAATCCACAGTTTCAGAATTATGAATATCAATTTAGTTCCCTTACCACATAGACATAACATCTTTTACGTAGCACATTCACTTCTGAGAAACAGAAATAGGTACTACTATGCCCACTTTTACAGATGAAGACTTAAGGCAGAGATGGAGTAAGAACTCTGATATACAGTGATGGTGTAGTGCTGAGGACCATTTGAAGAAACCAAAATCTTCCACATTTTGGGTGTAACTATCTCTTCCACAGAGCTTATTAGTGATGGCAGTTGCTGCTAAAAGTGTCCCTGCATTCAGATACGCTTTACTGAACCTCTCTCTAGCACTTTTGGCTCCTATCAGCACGGGGACTGAGACAAGCAAACTGTCTTTCTCAGGTCAACTAGCAGCAAAGCCCAGAAGTGCAACCCATCTCTTCAGAGTATCAGCCCTCACAGCCCAAACTTCTTCTCTTAAGGGGCACCTGCTACAGAAATAATATGATCTGATATGCTAGGAAGCTTAAGGAATGTGAGTGGGGTGTATTTACTTATCCTTTTCCATTTTCTAAAAGCCATGCATATTGTGGATGGTACAATGATAATCTCTAAGAGAAGTATTAAAGATGATACTAAGCACAAAGTCTGTATTTGGTTGATTCGTGGGCAGGTTCTTTACATCCTGATTTGAAGTATGTGTTCTTCTTGGTAGAGTTAAAGCACATGAGGGTGGAAAACACATGAAGAGACAGACACAGAAAACGAGACCCAGTTTGATTGAGTGATCAAGAGCCAAATGATCTCAAGCTTTAGTAAAATTACTTCCCAAGAAGAACTGTTCCTGTGTGATAAATACAGTCAGGCAACTGCTAGGGCATAAATCATGCAAATTTGAGACTGCACAGTTCAAATATAGATCTTTATCTTGGTGAAATTTGGTATACCTTTGAATCTCCCAGTGCAAATCTTGTGTTTTTGTTCATGTAGTAAGGACACACATTTTGCAAAAGTTTCATTCAATGGATATCAGCCTTAATGAAATTGTACTCTGGCAAGAACAATAAAAATTGTTTCATCTTCTTCATATCAGAAGACCCAAGAAGATTGATTTCTAGTTTTACTCAATCATAGAGAGGCATGGAGTACATATACAGAGTTCAAGCATCTAATAAATGAAAAGCAGAACGCGATCACTATCCTTAGCTGGCAGACTGAGGAAAAGACTCAGTTTGTACCAGATTGAAAGGGCAGCCCAGTTAAAAAGCTGAAAACAAAACAAAACAAAAATACCAGAAGAAATATTGTCCCTCCAAGAGGAGTACATAGCTCAGCTCTCACATAAACCTGCACTGCTTTTCCCATCAAGGAGTCTGTGAAGCAGGACAGAAAGCACAGGAAAAGACTTCCTTTGGGAAGCTTGTGTTCAAATCAAATGTGTTGAAAGGACACAGATGAGGATGTCACTCAGGCTGGATAACCTGGCAGAGTCATTTCCAGGCTTATCAGATCATGTTCCACTTGTCTGAATACTCCTGTTTTACTCCTGTGCCTCAACGCAAACTCAGCTGCCAGCACCAAAACCAAGATTCATTTCCACAGCACAAAGGGCTTAACTGTGCTTTACAGCAGGTTTCCTCTTATCCTTCTGTCCATGCTTCTCCCAGAATGGACTGCTGCTCTGACACTCAAATTGTACAGTTACTGTGGCATAACTACTTTCTAGTTATGGCTTAGACCACGGAGGCACACAGACTCATGCAGACAAATAACAAATACCAGAACAGTGTGAGGGGTTGCAGAAACACCACAGATGTCATATAAATTGCTGGAAACATTTGTGAACCAATTTTACAGGTTATGACAGAATCCTATCTGCCAATCTGTGTTCCTGGGACCTACATGCTTCTAAAAAGTTTCAAACACACAGTATCAAAGTGGTGGAAGGGAAAAAAAATCTGCCTGTAAAATATTTCTTTCCCCTCCTCCAGCCTGTGGAATGTTGAAGGATTAGTACAGACCAGCTTCATTGAGTTTGGCAATCAGTTTCTGATAGTTAGGAAACAGCAGTTCTATGATCACTTAAAGGGCAGATTCCTGCTCTGACAGAGCACACTTGTTCAGCCCTTGCAAATCCTGCAATGTTTCTCAGCATGGGCTAACCTGATCCTGCCAATAACATGCCAGTAATACCCTCAAATGCTGGATTAAGCTCTGCCTCATCCCCTTTGTGTTCATTGAATATATATGATGCTAGCTGGCTTGAAGGAATCTTTCTTTTGATTTCCCAAGGGATATCCATAGAAGGGTTGATCCTGCCATACACTGAATACGTTGAACATTTAAGGAAGCCAGAGGAATTGAAGAGTGTAAAGCAGTCTTCTAACCAAAGATTTGAAGAGGTGTTGCAACAGCAGCATCTTAGGAAATGTCATGCAAAATATTGTGAAGATGGCTACAAAAAACAGTAGATATTTATCTAGTAAGGAACACACACTTCCTGAAGGGCACTCTTATCAGATACATTCCATTCCTGAATCTGTAAGAAGTATCTGGTTTCATGGCAAGGATGGAGTCATACTAAAAGAACTTTTATGGTATCACCAGCCATGCAAAGAAGCTCACACCTCTGGAGTCCGATGGGAAACACATTCTGTGGATTGACTAGGAAACAAGATGATAGGACACATTTTGAAATACGGATGTCTCCACTTCAGATTGTGTTTATTGATTCTTAAAGATTTCAAAGCAACATTAATCATGCAAAAAGGCAAAAATGTGGCAGGCCAGTTCAGGAACGGAAGAGAAGGGAACTGACTTTTTCCCTGAAAGGTTTATGTCAACATATTTCTGAAAATTGATAGTCAAACCACTGTAGTGACAGATTGAACATTCCAACAGGGACTATGGAATGTAATATATTGCTTTTTTTTTTTTTTTTTAATTTACAGTTTAAAGAAAAATGTAATTTGCTAATACAAAGAGTAAGTGGAAAGTCTTTTGCATTTCAACAAGGCATTTCTTTTTTCAGTAAAAATAAAGATTGTCGTAGTACTGATGGGAAAACTTACTAATAATTTAGCAAAACTTTGAAATAGATTAAGTTTGACAGAAAAAAAGACTTTTATAGTAGCTCACTTCCAGTATTCAAAACCCTCTTTATGCTGAGGAAAGACCAGAATTCTCTTTAGAGAAGGACTATTGTATGCTCTGGATCTAGCACTTACATGTGAAACTACTCCATGACCTTTACCTCTTGCTACGTTTTCTACACCACTAAGCTCATGGAAATTGCTTAAAAATCAATAAAAGGAATTCATCTTTTTATAAGTATGTGTAGCAGAAGGGATTTGCTTAAATGAAATGAATGGGGTTATATTTCCAGTATAATTTGTTCTGCATAAAACCTGTTCAATACCCAAGTCCATTCTCTTTTTGTGTAGATCGTGGACCAAATCTGCTGGTGTCAACTGGCATGCTCTGATGACTACTCATGAAGCTTTGCTGTTTGACAGCAGCTAAGAATTTGGATCGGCTATTTAAGAGAGAGAAAGATGAAGTACAACAGTAAGTGTCAGACTGTATTTCCAGTTACATCAGACCAGGTCTAGAATAAGTTTGTTTAAAGCAAGGAATTTTTCTCAGATTTTCTTTGGTTAAACAGAAAAGAAAAGAGTTTGTCCCTAAGCATTTCTGTCTTTCAGAAATCTCAGTGAGGCAGAAAAGACTTTTTAGTCAGACTCCAACATACCAATGAAACCCAGAGTAGCCCATTGATATGCAAAGTACCTCATTTAATGAATTTAAGCACACACACACAGACACATATATATACACAGTAAAACTGAAGAAAATTCTAAGGCAAAAGAAGAATCCTCAGGACTAGATACTGTACCCTTTAAGTACAGAGCTGTTTAAAATATCAATCTCCTTATTGTAATTTGATGTGTGAAATTCAGGCGTGCATTTACAATTCAGATACCATTCCTTAGGGATTCCCATTTAGGGCCTATTCGTATGATTTATTTAGTGCCTTTCTTCACTTACTTATGCTTGAGATAGTTAGGTATAATGCACATATATGCACAGAGATAAAATGTTTATCATCATTACTTCAATGAAGTCATTTGCCATCCTTGACACCCTCTAATGTCCCAAGTGCTTCAACCCACTGGCTCATTTGCCTGGCCTTGTTCTCTCTTCACTTTTTCATCTCAAATTCTTCATTTGTTCCCTTCATCAATCATGGAAGTTTAGCGGGTAGCAGGAGGGAAGGCAGCAGAATAATTACCCAAATATAACAAAGGAAGGACCATTCTGTGCTGCAGGAGGGACAGTGGGAGGACAGAGGATGCATGAGTGTGTATTTCACGCTCCCTTGAAAACATTAACGATGTTTAATGGAAGCCAAAGAACCCGCTGGAAGTCAGCGTGGTCTCAAAGCTGTGTCCCACACCACCAGTCTGAGGATCCAGTGCCCCGCTATGTTTCCTCCCGCTGCTTTGCCTCCCACTACCCCAGGATGCCAGCATTTCACCACTGTCGGCGTCTGCAATCAGGAACCAAGTTGAATGTTCTCCTTCAGCTCTGTTTTTTCAAAGAAAAGGATCCAAATCACTGTGCCCTGACTACATTCAGCTAATTGGCCATTGCTTGCGATGACATCCGCGGAGTGGGGCTGAACAAATTGAAGATGAAAGGAGGGGCTGGGGAGGGGGCTGGGGGACGTCAGCATAGCCTGGGGCACATTGTCATCCATCTGGGGAGACAAGGGGAGGCTGAGGGGTCTGGGGTACCCCTAGGTGGCTCTCTGCAAGGTGCCTCTTCCACTTGAGAGGAAGAGGATTGGTCTTTCACATTTTTCTGCCTACCTTGTATGTAAGATGACTGCAAAATGGTATGTCCCCCTGACTTGGAAGCAGGAACGTACAAAAAGCCTGGTTGACACCATTGCTGGGATGGCAGATCCTCTTGATGTTTTCACTCAGGAAAACATATGTTTTAGGGGTGCTCCTGAGCTCAGTGAAATGATAACGACTGTTGCATGCCATGTCTTGGAAGACACAGGTCAGTGCAACCTTCAGTCAAACACAAGGCATACCACTGTGGCTTGCCCTAGTTAGGACTCTGGAAAAAAGAGTGTGATAAAATGATAGCCCAAAGCCGGGAGGAATTATAAAGGAAAAGTTTCTTGCAGACAACAAAAATAACGCACAGTAAAAAGTAATTATCTTGAAACAGAATCAAACAATGTGAGATAGAAATGAACAAATACCATTCATCTGCTCATTTTTTTTTCTAGTGTGTCCATGCTGGGCTTTGATCATTTACTCAAGCATTAATATGTACCTCACTCAAAATTCAATCTGTAGTGACAAATACCAAAAAGAAAAATCAGGTTTTGGAGTGCTCCTGGACACTTCAAAGCATACAAAATAAATACATAAGTCCAGTAAAAGTCTCATTTTTCTTTCTTTCTTCCACTTCCCAAACATGAAGACCATTGTTCTCAGTGCACCCAGAGGACAGAGCTGATAGGTGATCAGGAGAAAACATTCCAGAGGAGTGAATGTGCTCTCCACAGAAAAACCAGGTTGTCTCTGTTAAAGCTTAGGAGATTTGGTCCTTGAATCCATCTACTGCACCTACAGAGAGCAGCGGGCATTCTACCAGGGAATGCTCAAGATGTCTGCCCATGCTACAGAGAAAGATGAACTGTTGGTACTGGAATAATGAATTAAGTCTGTGCCTTTAGTGAAAACTAATTTTGTCTTAGTTTGGTCTTTTTTTTTTTTGGGGGGGGGGGGGGAGAATAAGCTTATATAGTGTGATAACTGTAATCTCCTCCAGTTTAAAGTCTGTGGCTGTGTAGAGATGTACTGATCTGGAGGTCACATCTGGTCCTCTAATGAGCCTTTCCCATATGGACTCCTCCAGTCTTTTTCAAAACCATCTAAATAATCAGTCTGGGGTCTGATGGTCATGAGTTCCATAGTTTAATGTAGATTTTTCTAGATCTTTGACAGAGATTTGCCATTTCTGCCCTGTAAAACTGAGAAGTGTGCTGCTCTTCATGCTATTTCTTAGCATGTCAAAACCCAAGTAGAAGAGTCAGACTACCATGACTAGCTTTCTTGGGATTGTACATTGATTGGGACCTTTTTCTGCTTTTTAGAACTGTCCGCTTCCTGTTTAACAGATGAATGCTGAACACAGCATTCAATCACCCATTTTTCCCACTAAGTGTTTGGTCTATTTTCTTCTCCTTTCTGAGCCTGCTGATGGGGGTATCTTGAGCCAGCTCCGCTAAACTCGTTTCATATGAGATGATAAGCACTTCAAAAGCTTCCCAATTCAGACACAGGAGGTTAAATAGTCAGAAGCTCCAGACATGGCACTGTACTCCCCTTTTCTGCATTCCTCATCATTATAATGTCTTTGGACTGATTTAATACCACATTTAAAAGTGCCTGGACATTTCCTTTCCATAAGCATCCTCCTACTTCACTCAATTAAACATGTTCTCTGTGAAGCAGGTTTTTCTCTTTCTTGGGATTCAGAAACCGCAGCAATAAACCCTCACTTTACTGCCATGCTGAAAGAATAAATGCGGCTCCTGGCTTAATCAGGACATTAATGAGTAGGGAAACAGCAGTGAAGATGATGGCTAACCAATCAATAATGACTGAATTACAGTTTAAAAACTGGATGTGTTAGATAGTTATTAACAGTGTAATTATTCATAAATGTGCCTAATTATTCATAATTATTCAGAAACCTTATTACTTCTCTGATTTTCATAAGTGATCTCTAAGGCCAATTATTATTTGATTATGGCCACAGGACTCTATGTTGCTATTACTTCTTTTGTTCTAGAAAAGTGCAGAGATACCTAGTGAAGTGAAATTAATGGAGGACTATTGGCATTGAGTAGTCCTTTAAGAAGAAAAAGACTATGATTTGGAAACCTCTGTTGCCTTTCCTTTTAGCTCTTTCTTCAAGTTTCTTTGATTTCTTTATTACAGAAGCTGCTGCTGCCTAATTAGGGCTTTCTTGTTGTAATTGCTGCATTTGATATCTTAATAGCATTACAGCGAGCATGCAGGAGGAAGGGGGAAAGGGGCAGAGGGACTATCAATGCACATGTTTGTGGAGAAACTGAAAGCTCCCCAGGCTGTGTGACTGAACCAAAAAGGCCTGGGAGCCAAATCCCAGCCAGTTCAGGTATCTTGCAGCTCAGTGGGGAGCTCTGTCAGATCCAGGTGCAGTAGTTCCTTGCCACTGATGGTAAGAAGGAGGCAGTGTCTTTCCTTTTAAACAAACAGTAGAGCTTCATTAGAAATATTTCCACAAAAGTGAGGTGAGGAAAGTGTATTTTACGTTTAGCATGTAATGCTTGACTCATTGCTACAGACCAGGGAACATCAGCTCAAACCAAATGGCAGGCTTGGTCAAATGTTAAATCAGACACAGCCAGGATGCTGATGAAATCAAACCTTATCATCAAGAAATCTGGGATTTCTGTCAGAAGACACTACACTAATCAGACAGGAGCATCAGTTTCTTTCCACTTTCTTTCTTCCCCTGAAAACATTAGAGCCATTATATTGTGGGGCGGCATTAGTCACGTTAAATTAGCATATAGATGAGTTCTGGGGGTAGGAAGGAGGGGGAGATAGGTTATGATAACCTGATGCTGTAATGCAGAAATCTTTTGGCTTATATATCAAGCCCCATAGAGCCCTAAGCTTGTTACACAGGGGAAAACTGCACTTTCCCACAGGGATTACACCAACTTCTTTTTTGCGATTTTACTGGCAGGGTTTAATAATAAAATACACACCCAAGCACTGAAAAATCATGAACCATGCTTCACAAAGTCATCCAGTTGTCTAAGAAAACATGAGATTTAAACCTCTTTAGATTCACTTTTTTATGGTTTCTGAACCAGAAGGGCTGGAAATCTTTTCTTCAAACCGATAGCCAAGATTGTCCTTTCAGTGACTTGAGGGGTATAAAGAAAAGAAAATCATTAGAAACTGCAAGAGCTGTCAGGATCATTAGTGGCTCAGAACCACTACAGTGTAACAAGAAGGGCTGCCCAGCTGCGTGGTCATTTCTGCATCTCATGATCCATAGCATATGCGTCATAGCAGGGGGTTCACATGGAAGTACCGCCACCCCATTTGCACAAAGGTACTGTCATGCATATATATTTGTGTGTATTCCCCACTTTAATGCACAAAGACAGATTCTGACCTCAGTTACACCTCTGTACCCCCGGAGCCATTTTCCTGATGGCAGTGGAATCTGTGAAAATGAGATCACTGTCTTTGATAGTACTATCACAGCTGAGGATATGGTGAAAAATAGTTTCATGCTGAGAGAAGGCTACCAAATACAGGAAACAAAACAGCTCAGCAGCAGCTGAAATGTCTGTGTCCACTGTTCTGCTCTGAATGAAAATCCCCTGGAAAGGTTAATGGGAATTTTCTTTTTATCATTAGGCTATGTGATATAAACAGTTAAACACTGATAGACCTTTTCTGCAACATTTTCTACAGTTTCTGTGATCAGGAAGGAAAATACTCAGCAGAGATATGTGCAGGGTGGAGCCTCTTCCCATCACTTTTTCAAATTAGGACTGCTCAGCCTTTTGTAAAAGGCCTCTGAAAAGTTGATAATGGATCTCAAATAACACAAGCTGCTGTGCTGAAATGGAACATGAAAGCAATGAATTTGTTTTTTTCAAGGTGGTGGGAATGGTGGTGGGTTCAATGGGTGGGAATAAGAGCTTTGCAACATGCATGTTCGGAATCTAGGTTCTTACAGGAAGTATAGGGGAAGGGTTTTATTTTAGAATTTATAATCAAAATCAGGAAAATACTGGACTGCTAGACACAGAATGAAGACCTCCCCCCCTCCCCCCCACCCCCATTTCACTGGGGAAATGAAGTAATGGTAATCTTATTCTGTGACAGGTCAGTCCAGATCAGAATCAATCATAATACAGGATCCAAATCTCAGTAAGTCAGATTGGAAAGCTATCTCAAGTTTTGCAAGAGAGTTTACATATGTAAGCAGTCATGGTGAACTCTTCTGTCTTGTGAATATGTGTTATTTGTTTCTCATCAGTCCAGAGAAGAGGATGCACAGATTAAAAATATTTCACATTCATTCAACAATATAATCAGTGAAGCAGAAAAGAATAACTTACATATATCATTTTTAATAATGTACAGCTTTCTGACTTGTAACACGATCTATAGCTACTACACTGTCATGTGCCTCTTCAGCTTTCAGTAAGGTACATTTTGCTTCACGACAGAGGATAAGGCTTAGATCATTCCTAACACGTGCTACCCTTCCCTGAGTCTGGAAACCCAATGCTGCTTTTTCACAAAGCACAACAAACAGCCATCAGGTATTCTAACAATGAACTTTAAGTCCTTTTAGCAAAGCTGAGCAAAGGTCTGTGTAAATTCTTGCAGGCAGCACAGAGTACAAACCTACTTTGGGGAAAAAATATGATAAAATGGTTGTTAGTATGTGTGTTATTGTTAGTGTGTGTTAGTGTGAAGCCTTGTGGCTTCAAAGGATTGAAAATGGAAGAATGTGACTGCAGAGCATAATGGGTCAACACTGCAGCTCTGATCGCTGGAGCATACACTCCAAATTTCATGCTACATTAGGTAGATTTTAAAACCTAATCTGCTCCTATGAATGTTTTATTGGTAATTCTATGAAGGTACAGATTGCATGACAACAAGGGGAACACAAGAGAGGTACCTAGTAATCCATAACTTTGTGACACCCCAGTGACCTAGGGCTTCAGCATGTCCAGCACATCTCAGCTCACGTGAGTACACCATAACAAGGCTCCTTTCAGATCTCATTCCCTTCTGCTATGGCAGTGAAGGCCATTCATTTACCCAATTATATTTTTTTTCCTGTGTGTCCATATAAGCCCAACGTATTGATCTCGTAAGAGCGCATTTTGCACTTAAAGGTTAATGGATTGGCATGGTTAGAATACACATTTCTGTGTTCAGCCAAATACCACGTGAGGAACAGAGAAGCTTTTGGCTGACTGCAACACAGCTGTTAAAATGCTGTGCTAAAATACTACTCACACTTCTTTTCCAGTTAAATTTCTCCACTATAAAAGAAATCTTGCCCAGAATGATATAACAGCTAAGCTAGAGAACTAAGTTTGCCATTTATTTGCCTAGTTCCTCTGATTCTTAAATATTCCACTAAAAGCACAGCATCAGCAACAGAAGAGACTGGAGCCACAGCATTGTAACACTATAGGCTGAACTGGAGCCACAGTACTATGACAATATAGTATGAACGCAGTCAGGTTTTTGATTACCTCTTACTATAGCTCCAGATGCATATTGCCTCTGCAACCCTTGGGTTTGCACTGGTGTTTGATTTAGTCATGAAAGGCTTCTATGAACTAAATCAGTTAAAAACTACTTAGTTTGAGTTGTATGGCAAAGTTTTGACTGGTTTAGTCCCTTTGATTGGCTTGTCAGTGGATCAGTTGCATTCCTGGGACAGTGCAAGGGAATGTATAAGAACACATGACTGGAAGAGAGAGGGGTTCAGATCTGTCTGCTCTGGTAGAGCAAGATGGTAGAGGCTCCATCACACCTGGAGCTTACATACAGACATTACACACATGCAGACATTACACATATACTGCTTTATACCTCAAGGCCTGACATCCAGCCACCTCGTGCCTAGAGATTCCCCCTCAGAGCTTGGTTCAAGTCACTCTCCTGACACATGGGTCTGTCCTCATGTCTCTGCCAAACCCACTACCTGGAGAGCTGCTACACAAAGGGAGTAGTGGGGTAGTGTGTCTTCTGAATGGACCTGTTACTTTGTGAAGCCTGATCATAGTCGTCTACTTGAGAGACCTCATAGAGGAGATGGCATGGAGTTTGCTGCCTACAGATCCAGAAGGGCTTCAACATGAGTTGTACAGTGCTGTTATGGGTTCAGCACTTCTGATCTTGCCAAGAAAGCAGACTTGTTGGTATCAAGTCAGTTTTACAGCTGAAAACCATGACACTAGATGTTTGTAAAGAATAGAATATTTTGTTTGGAAGGGACCTTCAAATGTCATTGAGTCCAGCTGCCTGACCACTTCAGGGCTAAGCTAAAGTTAAGCATAATATCGATGGCATTGTCCAAATGCCACTGGAACACTAACAGGCATGGGACATCAATCACCTCTTTCGGTAGCCTCTTCCAGTGTTAGACCACCCTTGTGGCAAAGAAGTTTTTCCCAGTGTCCTCTGAACTTCTCCTGGCACAGCTTTGTGCCATTCTCATGTGTCCTGGTGACTAGGAAGAAGAGACTGGGGTGCTACAAGTGTCAGGCAGAAGTTCTACAGACAGCTTCAGGATCAAATGCGATACAAGGCTTCAAAACTGAAGAAATTGTAATACTCATTTCTATCTCCATAACTGAATTGACTTCCAAACCTACCCACAACATTTCATTTGCTTTACCTTGGTCGAGATGTTAACCAGCGATCTCTTCTGATAGAGGGGAGGATGGCAGGGTTGGACCTTTAATAGGTAGACTTTCCATGTAACTTCTATCACAGTTTGCAAACCTTCCTATTCCTTTCCAATTGTAAGCCCAGCTCTCCTATAATAGCGTACCTCTTGTGGATGAACTTTAATTTATAGTTCTTTCACTTTCTCTGTTTTATTCTAATAATTGTTTTTCAGATATTTTACAGATAGTCAGGGTCCTGTACATTACAAACAAGTTCACAAAGGCCTAGATTGAATAGTCGGGTTGTAATTCAGTCTCCAGGCTGAGAGGTTTGCTAACATACCCAAACCCTTAAGCTATATTCTTCAGTGTGGGACATTAGCAGGATCCCTCAATTGAATTACAGCATTGTATTCCATCTGGGACTTAGCATTGTAGTGTACTTAACATTGTGCTATATAGGGAGGCATGAGAGTAATGGAATTTTACAGTAATAAGTTTTTTTTCTTATTATTAAATGAAAAGTAGGCCTATAGGATACCCAATTACATAGCATTACTGGAATTCAAAATAAAGACCCCTTAAAAACATACCTAAAAAATAAGCAGTTGTTTTATTTTACAAATATTATAATGTGCTTGTAATACACAACCAACCACTTAAAGCACTAAGGCTTTCTCAAAATGTAGAACTTGCTATGGAGTTTTATGGATTTTTTAGCACAATAATTACAATATATTGATAATTGATTTTTGAAACAAAGATTCTTCCAGACCAGTAAAGTATTTTGGCACGTACTTCTATTTGTCCTCAGTAATACTAAGCTCATGTACATGTGTGCGCTTCATTAATCAGGCACTTAAAAGATGTTTTCTGAATTGAGTGCTAAAACTTATTTTTCGTTTTTCATTCTGCTTAGCAAATCCATGTAACAGAGAGAGGATGGTAGAAGAGCACTGACAAGGTAGTAGTAGAAGGGTTAATGTGAGTTCAAAATCTACTGCTTCTCTGCACTGTCTTGGGTAATATCATATCATGCAGTTAATATGAAACAAACTAGAAAAGTTCACATTTTATAGGAAGAAAAGAAGACATAAAATATAGGCAGACACAACAGAAATAACTCCCTATCATATATTTTTCTTTTTAATTAATATTTCATGATCAGTTAACCAGCAGTCTGTTATCTTCTTAATAAGGTAAAGGTATTATAACCAATAAAAAATATTTATTGCCACATTTTTATGTTTTAATCAAGGGCAAACTCCTCAACATATTCATTTTTAGCTCCTTCACATAATGAATGATTAAGTTAAAAAAATAGCTTTTTATGCTGACAAGAAAATACCAAGCACTGGTTAGTTAATTAACACAGTGTCCTTTGGAAGTGCGATAAATATGGAAAATAAGGAAGAAATAGAGATAATAATCTGAAAGATATAGAGTGCAAGTCAAGTCCTGATATTACTGTGCTAATAACAGTTTTGTCATTGGGAACATGGTTCAGAATTTTCCCCTTGGTCCTTGTGGTAGAGATAGTGTTTGGGGATCTCAGGACTCCACTGGGAACCACTGTGGCTTGAGGTATTCCAAAAACACAAACTGGAGAGCGTGCAAGTACAAGCAGTATGGGCTTTAACGGTCAAAATAAAATCTTAATGAGCCCCTAATGCACAGCGGGACAAATTTCCAATTACCAGAGGGTGATAATTGGGCAAATTGAAGAAAGCAGACAAATCCAGTTTGTTCAGATATGAATATGAACCTTGCTGTAAGCTAAAATAACTGATATGCTCTAACTGGAGTTTATTTCATTTTCCCCTTCATTCTTACTATCACCATGGTTATTACTCAAATAGCTAGTTTTTACCAGCTTCTCAAAGGGAACTTTCTAACCTTCAGGCAAGGTAAATTTATATTACTACTACTTCTACTACAACTACTACCACTATTACTGTTGCTGCTGTTGTTAATTATTGCACAAATAAATATTCATAAAAGGCAATAAAAACACCAAATAACGTTTTGTCAAAAATCTAAAGAAAAACTTGGTCCATGTTTCAAAAAAATACAGTGGACAGGCAAGTTTGCTGATCTTCCAGGAAGGGTTTAATTGGGAAGGAGTGAAGAGAGGACTCAGTCTAGAGCCCTTGGCTTACGATCCCAAACACCGTGACCAACCAAAGAAGACAAAGACAGGGACTAGGTTAAAAATGAAAATGTGAGAGACATGATGTTACAAACTTTCTGGTTTCCTGAGGGAGATCAACAGATAAAGTTTGCAAATCTTGATGATTTCCTCCTTCCCCTTTCTGCCCCAGGTAGTAACCCAGTGGCACAGCCAAGAGAATGACACACACCTGCACATCAGGGCTCATGCTGGACTTGGGAGCAGGCACAGTGCTGCAGAAGCTCACATGACCTGTTCTGCAGCCACAGGCATGGGGCTGCAACTTCTGCCAGAGGGACAGAAGCATGGTAATGCCTGACACTCCTGTAAATATATCTGCAGCTTTGTCTGTCAGAGCTGTTACAGACAAGTAAATGTCATTTTATTTAGTACTACTAACTTAGAATCTTTGCTCAGATGTATTTCCATAAAAACAAAACAAACAAAAAAAACCCTCATCATCTAGTTTGTTCCTATCTAAAATGAGCATGAAATCACAGGTATAATCCTGTATGATGCTCAACAACTCACAATGATTCCTGGATGTTCCACTTTCCCAGTGAATATATATAAAGTGGGATAAGCACAAAATGTATCACAAATCTTTCTTACATATCTCTGCATTTACAATGTGCAAGTTTAACTGCTTAACATTTGTAATCTGCCTGCTGTTTCAGTAGCTTATTCTTCTTCCACATTAAAGATTATAAAAATACTTGATGAATGATTAGTTAGGATTAACCCAAGGCCAGACTAAACTGACTTGTACTGATGAAGAAGTGAAATAATTTTATTTTGATGGGGATATTTCTCCCTTTTCTTGGTTACGTTTGTTGCTATTCTTACAGATACGAGAAGTGTAGAATGGGTTTCAATAAATAGACTATAACAGCCCAATAGTGTATAACTAACTACGATTCTACATACTGATATGCACCTATTGCATTCTCCAATCATATTTGAAATGAGTGTATAACACCTATTAATTATTCATTAACCCTTTTATAAAGCATTTAGATGTGGAATGTTAATATCAACAACAATCTTATGGAAACCAAGTATAATTTTTCCCAGCAAGTAAGTGGTACTTGCAGCTAAATCATTTGGTAACTGCATCTCATGAATAAGAGTATAGATAGACAGAATGCCTGTATTTTTATACATTCCAGGAAGAATATATTAAGTCCCAGCTTTCTGCATGACATAGTCACGATTTCATTTACAAATGTGGCTTGGGGTATGTAGCTGCTTTGTACTTCGAGGTGCTGCTGTAGAATCCAAAACCATAGTCATATGACTCCTATAACAAAAATAATACTTCTCTACCAGTATCTTATAAAGCTTCCATGGTTCTGAATATTCAATACAATGCTTTATTTGCTCTGGAAAAAAAAAAAAAAAAGTCATTGACAAAGGTTTTTCTCTTTTTTCTCTGTCTTTATTTATTTATTTTCTCTATCTAGGGATTTTTAAATCACTTTGCTCTGATATCTGACACACAGAGGTATTAGCAGATAACACTAACTGTGAGAAATCAAGAAGTGGACTAGAAGAAAAATGAATGTCATTAATGACATTTTAAAGACACATCTCAACTTTGTCGTATTTGCAGTACCATCATGGCCAAAAGTCTAAAAAGAGTATTTCCAACAGCTTCCACAAAACGCTCAATCTCTCCTCTCCTCTCCTCTCCTCTCCTCTCCTCTCCTCTCCTCTCCTCTCCTCTCCTCTCCTCTCCTCTCCTCTCCTCTCCTCTCCTCTCCTCTCCTCTCCTCTCCTCTCCTCTCCTCTCCTCTCCTCTCCTCTCCTCTCCTCTCCTCTCCTCTCCTCTCCTCTCCTCTCCTCTCCTCTCCTCTCCAAATACTAAAACCAGCTCTGAATGTATGCATTACCAATTCTAATAACCTTTGCTTAGCAGCTGGAAAATGTAAAGCCACAGTTTTAAACACACAGCATAAGGTTAACATAGTTCCCCTTTAAACAGAGATAAAATTGACTGTTGACTTTAAGGAAAATCAGATAGAATACTGGAGTGTTTATGAAAGACCTATCTTATGGTTTATTGCATAAGCAATGCAGGATGCCATTCTTATTTCTTTTATTCCTGATTCTCAGTTTATAAGTTGCTGTTATCATCATTAATGGTTGCAATTGGGTTATACTGGGTTGTGCATACCACACTGCTGAATCTCAGGAAGTACACTTTCATAGTCAGACCCATGGTTTATCTCAGCAGGAACAACTCTCTTTTAAGGGGTGTCATCCATAATTATTTTTAAATACTACCTGAAGTGAAATAAATTCAAGCTGAAATTCATTCTGATGCAGAAAGAGCATGTATAACACACACGCTACTTTTGCATTCAAACTTGGTGCAAGCTATCTGTGCAGGACTGACAGCATCCTTGTTATCATCTAGAGGACAGTCCTCAACAGTCAATCAAAACCCCAAGGTTGAAAGAAGCTGACATAATGCCCATCAAAGTATTCTCATTAAAACTGATTTCAGATTGTATGTTGACTCTCCTTGACCAGAATGACTCTGTGGATGTTCATATAGTGTGTAAGGCATTGTTCAGACAGTTGGTAGCCCCAGCACCAAATTGTAAAACATTCTGTATGCCCAAAGGGTCAGAAGAATTCTCCTTCACATTACATTCCTTGTAGGTCCTCTGGGACCAAAGGGATTGGTCTTAAGTTGTTTCTGTTTTATTAATTAATGAGGGTGATATTTAAATGCCTCTGAGATACTGTTGGTAAGGATGACTTCCACATTAGCTGACTGATTTCAGGATATACTTTCTGCTACAACCTCTCCTGTTGTATGTATATCTATTCTTCCTGTATTTTTTCCACATGTCATCCTCACCTCTTTGAAAAATATTCCACTATTATTGAAGTCAGGTTGTCTTGTCAATGGGAGCTTTCTGTAGACTCCACTACACAGCAGTATGCAATGTTCTTCTTTGGTACACCATACTTACCACCACATTATTGTATAATGAATCTGTCAGCTCTTTGTGGCTTTGCTTTTATGGTTTGTAATACAAAAAGCATTGTGTTGGCTTTAATTTTGCTACTCTCCTAATTCTGCAGAACTGTTTTTATTTTCATGAGGACAAAATAGGTCATCTCTTTAAAAAGCTTTTTTTTTTTTTTTTTTAATTTGTGGAGAGGGCAAAAATAACAGCACCACATTAACCACACTGCATAGTAGTACAGAATGGACTTAAAGAATATCATCCCTCTAAACATCCACGTGTTTCCTTTGCTGACTACATTATAATGCTGTAGTTATACAGCCATAGTTCACCCTCTGGAGTGTCATTTTCCAATCTCAAAAAGAGAATTTGCTTAAACTAGGGCAACTTTTGTGCCACCTAGTGGCCCTTCCTCTCTAAATAACAAATGAGCCTAAGATTTCTTTAAGTAAAATTCTAAGTCTGTAAATACATTGGAAACCTTTCAGCAGTAGTCAAAAAATGTTTTAATTATGAAGAGTTTTCTTCTTCACTATCTTTTCTTGCAGTTTTTATTTTCCCATTTACTCCTTGTCGCTCGAGGCACCTGCCCGTGTCTTGCCTCTGCTATACAGGGAGAATTATAATAAATTGAAACCTTTGTTCTCACTACAGTTTATTTCTGAGATTTTTCACTTCCAGTCACATTTCATTTAGTCATTTTGATGCTTGCAACAGGTGTGTCCTGAGTTCCCCCTTGTTCTGTTGTAGAAAATGGAAAAAATTCTCACCACTCTGTCACTCAGTAGAGATGTCAGTACATAGCAGCAAAGGTGATGAACCTTTCCAAACAATTATACTTTAAGCTGTACTAGCCACAGCTTTTTTTAAGCTTAGCTGTCTGAACTCAGTCACCTCCACCTATGCTCTGGCACAAAACTGCTCTAGAGTTAACAAGTTCCCAGAAGTTGCAAAGATGGACAGACCCCATTGGCTTCAGAAGGAGTTTGAAACGTTAAAAATGCTTGCTCATCCTGAGTCTGGTCTCAAGATTACTGTTGTGACAGTTCTATAAGTGTATTGTGTCTCTGTAGTCCCACTGAGATCCTCAGAAACTAAACCCCAGTATTCAGTCTAGCCAGGCTGGCTCCTATCGAGGTACACTTTCTAGCTGTGGGATGTTCAGTGCAAGCCTAAGGCTAAGTATAGAGTGCTTTCGTAAGTAGCAATGGATAATGAACAGGACGTCTATCAGTAGGAAAATCTGTCTTAAGCTGTGTACGAAAGGCTATTCACTTTAGTTGTGTCATGGTTCGTTCGAAACATCATCCCTTAATGACAGAGAGTTTCACAGACTCACTGAGGACCAACACAAGAGGGATCTGTTGCTGGAAATGGGCAGCCTGAGTCATTCCTCCTTGCATTACTGCCAGATTTTCGCCTGCAGTCTCCTGCAGATGGTATCACAATACCATCTGGACGTGACTCAAAAATGCAACATCTAAACAGTGCTTTAGTTAGTAAGAACTAGGTCATGGCTTCTCTTTGTAACTGTCCTTCTGGCACTCACCTGACAAGAATCTGAGAGTCTGATGGACACTTTCTAGAGTGGAACTTGATAAGATTCCTTAAAGTTCAAACCCCCTTCATCCTTAGGTTTCCACTGCATCCCATGATGCTGTATTTGGAAAGGGACTTTATTATGATGTTATTCATTTACAAAGACCACTGATTTGAGAAACAGTCCAAATAATAAGTTCTGCCAGAATAATTACAAGACTATAAAGCTAACAGTGGTGATATTTGTTCTGCTAATTGTACTTAATTTACTGTGAAGATTTTCAGTGGCTCCTGTAGCTTCATGAGGACAGAGTTCTGATTCTGCTGCAGATACCAGGGGGAGAAGATAATCAGTTAGGTAGTCTGATGAGAAACATTGTTGAAATGTTCTTGTATGGCAGGCTTTTCAGTGCCTTTTAGATGTAGCCAACTGTATGTAGTTACGCTGTTTCACTCCAGCAGATGAAGAGAGCCTTCCACCTGGAGCTGTTGGGAATGCAGCTTCTGCTCATAAGGTGCAACAGGGAAGCCAGCAAGCTCCACACTGTCCTGGATGAGGATGTCTGTGGCTGGAGTGATTGTACTTCAACACATGGCTTAAATTTGGTGTGCCACAGAGTGCAAGTATGAAGACTGTTTTGTCTTCTTCCTTGCATATGGCCTTAAACTGGCCTTTATGATCATGGAAATTTATGGATGCATTAGCCAGGCTTGGAACTGGATGACAGTTTGTAATGGATGCTGACAGGCAACAGTGTTAGGATGATTACATATCTACAGGCCACCACAAGGTGAAGCATATGTGGGCAATGCCTACAAAATCGGAATATTTGTGCATACATACTCTGTGCTTACTTGTTGCAGGGGAGGCACTCATTCTGGGTGTTTCTAGGAGTTCCTTTGGAGGGAAGAGCTCATAGTAAAGAAAAGAAAAAAAAATGACTTGGGAAGAAAATAAAAATAAATGAAAAGCAGTATAATAAAATTTGAAAAGAAAAAAATAGACAACACCCTGAGCCACATCCCCAGTTGCCACAGATTGAATTTTAGGCTGCTTCCCAAGGAATGGTCTCATGGAAATATTTTCTCTCTCTTTGTAAACACATGCGGATATCTCTGTCTCCTTGGTTATTTTTCTGTGTACTGACCAATATCAGCAGAATTTCACAGAACAGTAGATTGCTGAGAGATTAAGCATCTGTTACAAGAGCAGAATGGAGGAGAAAGATCCTACTGATATTCTGGTCCAAGAAAAAAACTTCAGTCAGAGCCTATACTTTTGCAGATAGCAAAGCTAAAAGATGTGTCTGTAAATTGCCAATTTTAGTGCTCAGGGCTTTATTTAAATAAATGTAATGTGGGAGCTGTCCTTTTGTCCTTTAAAAGAAAGGTAGGACCACAGCAAACGTGGCCAGATTCAGCTCCCTGAAATCACCGTCGCTACTCTGATTCATATCAGCAGAGCTGACATTAGCTGAACTGTATTTACCTTCTCCCTTCTTCCCCATATAGAACAATGGACCCGAGATATCTAAGAGGTCAGCAGTGTTAAAAGCTTTTAATGGATGGACTCATGACCATCGAGCTCATCTGACATCTGAGTATGGGCTGGAGAAAATCCAGTGTTGTGACATGTGCCAATTTGAAGGCAGTTGTTAAAGAAGCTCCTCTCAAATCACAAGGAAGATGACAGGAGGTATTGCACTGGGTAAACCCTCTCCTCTTTGTCTCTTATGCCTGTTACCTGTTTCCCATTAGTGAGGCTGACAAGACCCATAATAAGATCACCTGCCTGTTTTTCTTTCCCTTCCTCCCCCCACTAGATAGAGATCAGTGCAGGCATGGGGAAGAAAGAGGATTGATTTAGGTGGACCTAAAGAAAGGTGTTCTCATCTGAAACCAGGTGTTCCTAATGCCTGCCATAAGATTTATTACAGTCTGCATCAGGCAGCCCATACTGAGCATTCCTAAGTAATTGGGATTCTGTACTCCAACGACTGATGGGCACTGACCTCTCCTTGCAAGCTCTATTAAGTGTCTGAGCTTCTTTATTCCAGTTTCCATCCCCCAACCTACCTCTTCTGTCATATCCCAGCAGATACTTTATGACATGTTGCCATGCCAGGAAGCTGACATGAACAATATTACACTTCACCCAGCCTGAGGCTACTGTAAGAAATGGTCAAGTATCTGAAGTTTAAGCTAAGTAATATGGTCTTAATGAGATCATGTAGGCTATGGATCAAAAGCATAACCAAAAGGTAAAAATAATCAAGCATCTCTACATGCATGCAATAAGAAGACCGCAGCAACTTTCCTCTGAGTCCTTCTGCAAGGTTACAAGAGAAAAAGTGATTCAAAAGGACTGAGCAAAAGAAAACATTTCTCTGAAGTAGTTTTCACCTCAAAATAATGCATGGGAAGTATTATCCACTACCATATAAAATGAGCCTGATGCTATGCAGGCATTTGCTATCCTTTGACTAGCCCAGGGATTAAATATTTCTTTACTCATTGTGATTTTCACTGGAAAATTTACTTTTGTTTTGAATTTTCTTTTGGTGTTTTTGTGCACTTGCTGACTCTGCTAAATTTTTGATTCAAATGGAACTAAGATCCCACATATGTCAAGAATACTGATTATTTGACAGTAATAGCGTAATTCTGTTGAACTCTTGTAGATTCCTGCTGACCACTGGCTCTCATTGAATATCATTTCAAGATGTTTTTTTTTCAAGTCTACGAGTTTAGGCCCATTTCAGTAGATTCAAGATATTCTTCACATCCCAGAGTCCAAGCAAGGGCGGTACATTATTTTGCTATTTTGCTCAACAAACAAGAAAGAAAGATTACAGATTGAAAGAATGACTATTCTTTCCACAGCTAATACAGTTCTCCCTCCAGCACAATAAAATGAAACAACAAGAGCAACAAAAGCTTTGCAACCTTTAAATTCATATAGAAATGAGGCCCTAAACATGCATGTCAGATGTTGTACATCACAAGTCTGTTAGCTACACACTGGATTGGAGTGGTTAGAAATTCTTCAAATTCAGCTCTCCAATTTTCCAAACGGTATAGAAAATTCAGAATCTGTTATGAGGAAGACAAAAAATTTCCACAAATCTGTTAGCTTTGTTTCTGGTATACTTTGGTTTTCATAATGCTCAGTTCATCAGAAAACAGTCATTTACTCTGGGCTAAACAGTATATTGATAAAATGTCAGAGTTTTAAAGGTCGGCATTTGGCTTAGTGAGGGGAAATCACTGCTGTTTTTGTTTAGTAGTAAATAGCTTCCATTTAACTAGAGAATGAATACTTGAAAATCAAGTTTTGCACAACAGAGCTTGTGCAGTATTTTCTTTGGTGCTATGTTTTTTAATTGTTAGAGGAGAATGCATTGCTCTTATGTACCTTAGTAGTTCAGTATGCACTAAATGCCCATGTTCCTCTAAAATGTTCTTAACTGTCACAGGAATATTTTCTAAATTTCACAGCTGGTCTTCACTGTCCTTGAGGTGGCCACATTCCAGGCTGCATCTGGTCAAATACTATCCATATCATGATTCATATTTACTGAAGCCAAGAAGTCTGAAATTCATGTGATATTTTCCTCTTTGTCGCCACCATACTTTTTTCTTAAAATAAATGCAGAAAATAATTGCAAGTGCAATGACAAAATCTACATGATAAAATTCTATAGCTAAAGGCTTTATCATCAGTTGTAAGTAAAAGAAGCTTTTCAACTATTTATTGACATACTATTTTTCAAACCCTAAAGTATCCCGATGACAAATATTTTATTGATAAAGCTTTACAAAAATATTTGTAGATAGAATCTCCTCTATGCTCCATATTGTGCAGTGTATGCCAAATGGAGCACATGAAAACCACTTCTGTAGCAATCTCAAGAAACAGAATGTACAAAAAACGAAAGCATAAAGAAAATGAAAAAAATAATAATGGCTTAAATAAATATTTTGAATAAATTCTCAAATACAGTTCTTGCAGTAAACACAAAACTATCAATGATAGGTCAGAATCCTGGAAGAAATCCTGCACTGATGCTCAAAACCAAATACTAATTTAAGAGAAATAGATACTTGTAAGAATTATCTGTAAGAGTTCATGCAACAGGCAATATGCAATAGGCATTATGCAATTCCCCCTTCGGAAAGGGAGAAAAAAAGTGGACTTTCACATCTTTGTAAGATCATGTAAATTTCAAACATACACTAGCAACAATACTCTGCTTCTTTTTACCAGTACTCCAACTGGGAAAATACTTTATCCTCCTTCTTCAGGATAAGAGGAGAGTAAAACATTGCAACCCTCTAAAAGGTGACCTGAAAACTACTTTAGTAAAGATCGGTCAGCACCTGTGAACACACAGAGTCAGTTTAAATCAGTAGGAAAAGTGTAGATACACCTGAGGAAATTTGTCTGTGATCCCTCCCAACTTCTCAGATTTGAACTTCACCTTCATGGTGAATAATAATGAGCCATCACCTGCAGACCCAAATAATTTGCATAACTTTATTGGAGTTCATGAGTGAGAAAAAAAAAAAAGGAGGCATATTGTTACTTGTCTCTGGGAGCTGCTGGAACTGAAAACTGGGTTTACACAGCAACAATTCATGGTATCATTAACCATCAGTTAAAGGCACAAATATGTATGTTTTGGTATATTCATTGAATTGGTTTCCATTTGTCTTTTTCTGTCCAAGCCAGAAACACCGGACCTTAGACTTTGTATTAGAAGTTACATTTTGCTGAATGGTATACATCTAATCTACCTGCACCAGTAAAAGTGTGGTTTTGCTGAGTTTTACAGAAAACACTTCGATGGAAAAATCACCTAGATGAAAGAAGCAACAGGAAGTAGTCTATGTCTGTTTAATAACATTTACATTCATACTTCTACCCACCTAAGCTGTGTCATTATCATTCTGTTGGCATTCTAAGTCACACTTTCACAAAACCCTTAAGCGTAGGCTAGTTTTGAATTCATCAAAACTATTTGGACATCTTTGGTATGAATGAATGCCAAAAGCAGTTAACTTTGAAGGCTAATGGGTATTTAACACCCCATCTTGGTGCAGACAGATTCTGACATGCTGATTTACCTGTTACAACTGATTAGCATTTTGATGTTCAGGAAGATATCAGAAGGTTAAACTCAATTAAGCAAAAGGAATTCTTCGAAGACTGATCTTTTGTTCATGGCAATCATCCTGTGGATCTTATTTAAAATCAACACTACGATCAAACAACTGTGCAAATCCTTATGTTCTCTGCATACAAATGTAAAATATTATCAAACCAAAGGTGTCCCTAGACACACTGTGCACAGAGATGTAAGTTTTTTAAAAAGTGGAGCTAGTTTTGGATAGATTCATGTGCAGACTATTATTAATGCCTTTTATATCCTTTATCACAGTTTCTAGACTGATTTTCTTGGGTAAATGTGTTTTCTTCAGTAAATGTGTTGTGTAGACAACATGTTCCAACTTCATACCATAGGCAAAGACTAACATTTGACCACTAAGTCCTGTACAGTTCCCCTAAGATACAGTTTTATGCAGTCAGTGATAAGTCTATTGTGGAATTCAGTATGCAAACCACAGTACCAGAATAGAGAATATAAATTCCCCACTTGGTTACTAACATTAGAACGCAAACGAATAGATGCTTATTCTATCTGTTGGTGTGAACAACATCAAAGTGGATATTTTCATTATTTTGTTAGAAACATAACTGATGTGAAAGAGAGGACACTGTATACACATTTAATTCTGCCTAGAACATGTTCTTAAAATCCTCACATATTCTAGATAATTTGAAATCATGCAACACTTCTGCTATTTCTGTCTATAACCTGAATTCATTCACTGTCCCTTTCTCCTCACATCAAAACAGTATTAATTAGGAAAAGGAAAAAAACAAGTCAAAAAGGTACGGATCACAAAAGCCTAATAGCAGAACTACAACCCTGGATTTCAGAAGAGCAGGCTTTGGCCTTTTCAAGGGTCTCCTTGGAAGAATCCCAGGGACATAGTCCTGGAGAGAAGATAGATCCAAGAGAGACAACTGATTTTCAAGGATTATCTCCTCCAAGCTCGTCCCAACAGGAAGAATCAAGAGTGCACTTTCAAATATAAAGATAAAAGTTTACAAGAGGTAGAAGCAGGGACCCAGGAGGAATATACAGACACTAAGTATGCAGACATGGGGTAAGAAAAGCCAAAGCCCAACAAATTATATTTGGCAATGGATGTGAACAGCAAGGAAATTTCTGCAAGTACATCAGTAGCAAAAGGAAGATCAGGGTCCACTGCTGAATGAGGCAGTTGATTTGGCTACAAATAACATAATAGATGAAGGTACTTAATGCTCTCTTCACCTTGGTTTTTACTGGTAAGACTGGCCTTCAGGAATCTTGTTTCTCAGGCCCACAGCAAGGAAGATCCAGTGAAACAAGCCTGGGTTAGGGAACATTTAAAAAAAATGGACATACACAAGTTCATAGGATTAGATGAGATACACCCACCAGGCTGGTCAGTCTCACTGCAATCCCTAAGCAGGTGAAGTAGCAAATTCTCTTGCAAACCATTTCCAAAAACATGGAGGACAAAAAGCATGGATATATGAAGAAGACATGTTGAACCAGCCTGATTCTCTTCTATGATGAGGTGATAGCTTGGTGGATGATAATTGTTGTTTATCTTGGTTTTATTAAGAGTTTTGACTCTACTTCCTGTAACATATTCATAGATAAATTAATGAAGTACAAGTAAGACAAATGGACAGTGACATGGGCTTAGTAACAGCTGAAA
Source organism: Gallus gallus (assembly GCF_016699485.2). Classification (NCBI taxonomy): domain Eukaryota; kingdom Metazoa; phylum Chordata; class Aves; order Galliformes; family Phasianidae; genus Gallus; species Gallus gallus. The sequence goes on along the minus strand of NC_052533.1, from coordinate 63,944,361 downwards.
AGCAAGGCAAGAAGGGTTGCATATCAGTGACACAAAGTTCAATTGGAGGCCAAACATTAGAGGCATATCCCAGAGGTCAGTCTCAAAGCCAGTATTGTTTAACATCTTTAATGACTATACACTGCACCTCCAGCAAGTGTGCAAAAGTGGAAGTGGCTTATACACCACATGGTTGTGCTGTCATTCAGAACTGTCAGGTCAAGCTGGAGAAATGGACTGACAGCATCCTCACAGATTTCAACAAAGTGCAAAGCTCTGTACCTGGGAATGAATAACCTTATGCAAAATCATAGCAGTTGGAAATTAGCTCTGCAAAACAGAACCTGGTGGACACTGAGCTGATCATTAGTAAACAAGGTGTTCCTGTAGCAAAGAAAGCAAAAAGTCTTGTGGGCCGCATTAGGCAGAGCACTGCCAGCAGGTTGAGAGATGTGATCCTTCCACTCTGCTCAGCCCTGTTTGCCCACATCTGTAGTGATGGGTGCAGTACAAGAAACATTGGAGCAAGAAGAGCACATGGCCACAAGCATGATTAAGGGACTGGAGTATCTGTCATATTAGGAGAGGCTGGGAGAGAGATTGACAAGCTGGTCTCCAAAGTCTACTTCCACCCTTTACACTTCGATGATTCTGTGAAAAGCTATAAGAAGTATACGTATACTTCTGTTGTTCAAGCATTAACAGTAAGGGAGGATTAAAACACTGTAGAGAAGGTCTAGGGAACTACTTCGGGTAACATGGTAAATAAACAAGATTCAAAACCTTCCATTGTGTCCCATGTTTAAACATAAAATCTAGCCACAAAGGAATATTGTTGAGAGGAAAATATTGACTTTTATTTTATTTTAAACAATTTGTTCACCGAGAACCATGCAGTTATTTACATTAACACAGATAAAATAGGATGCTCTCAACTTACTAGCTGGGAAAGGATTATTGTTCCCATCTAGCAACTGGAGAAATTAAGGCTTACTGGCATCCCTGAAATAATTTATCACTCTTTTGGGGAATAAAACACAGATTTCCTGACTCCTCTCCAGGAAAGACCTGCAGTGAACATTTGGCTACACTCACGTTGCTGTAGAAACATTTTGATTTCTGGCAGGAAAACACTCTCTTGTTCCATGGCCTTTATAAAGTTTAAAAGAAATGGTGACTTTTTCCTATGTTCCATGCTGAGAAGGGAAGAAACAAACTTTTCTCTGAGCTGACCTTTAGGAGATGTTGTATTGCCTCAAGCCCTATCATTAAACATAGCAGTGAACACTAATGTTTATGATATAATGTTAAAAAAAGCATCTAAACAATAGGAATGCCTCTTTACTTCTCTGCTGCACTCTGATGTCCTAAAAAATTATGTATGTTGTCCAGGATCACTTAATATTTTGAATGTATGCATATATTTTATGATTATAGAAGAAACGTACATTATTTATAACTCTGGATGCTCTAAAAGTTGAAAGCATCTCGTTAGGACTTGTAGCAAGCAGGAACGTGTGCCTGTGGCTTCAGCATTGTTCTGTCTGTTTAGATCTGTTTTGATCAGTAAAAGTTCAGACCCCTGTTTTCCTTCTATGCATTAGAGAGCAAGGATGTAAAAAAGGTATGAAAAAAAATACTTTCTTCTGTCAAATAATAAGATCACATCTTCTGTTTTTTTTTTTCTTTTTCTTAACTATTTTGTTGGGGTTTTTTTTTTGGTGCATTTAAGGCCTGAAAAGTAGTGACCTCGTTGCTAAGCAACTAGGATGCCTAGGCCTCAGCCCTGGTGGCTGAGATGGAAAAAGGTCAATTAATGTGGCAGGCCTGTCCTTATCAATATGCTACCATAGCACCAACTTTTATTTCTTTACAGTAATATATCATAATAAGTTTTCTAGGTCTTTATACTGTGGTTCTCCTTTTGAATAAAAGCATAACTAAGACTTGAGGGTATGTCTGATATAACAGAAAATGTAACCATAAAAAAAAAGAAACCCAGAATAGAAATCATCTGACTGCTGACTATCCTGCTGTGCTGCCTGAGGCAGTTACACATTTCCATTGAGTTATTTTATGATCAGGCCAGTATGTTATTGAAATATTATCTCTTTAGCCTTTCTCATTCTGATAAGAAATGACAGGCTCTCAGAACAGTAATACACATGGAGAACAAAATATGGAGCTGTGGAGAAAATTCTGTTGGGGTAAGGAACAGCCGCTTGAGCATATTTGTATTAAAATTTCCTCACTGTTCCTGTGCTGGGCCTTAAACAGCTGTCCTGTTTTCATACTGAAGTGAGCATCAGAAACCTTTACTACCACTACTACTACCACCAACACAACCACCACACCTACTACAACAAAATTTTGTACAGCAGTTTAGCAGTATGAACCATTTTCTCCATGGAAAGTCTCCTTCATTTGGAAACATGACCAAGACATTACTGGCAGTGTAAGACATGGGCTCGTGCAGCTGGTACTGGAACAAGTTGCCAGAATGAGAAACCAGAGAAAAGAATTCGGAGCAAGTTCCAGGTGTTTAACTATATATTAATTCCAGGAATAAACAGGGATTGCATCTAGTTAAGGATGGAGGTTTCCAATGGGTTATCCTTACAGGCGAGATAGAAGGGTGGAGGGACTTGGTCAGACTCTTCATTAACACCTTTTAGGATACCCCCAAACTATTCTCTTTGCAGGGAGTTGGGCCAGAAGATGTACCTAATCCCACAGCTACTCCAGAGAGACAGCTTCTAGTGGGCCACTTTGCTACTGCCAAAGTAACTAAGAAAAATTGAAAGAAATCCAGATTGCAGCCTTTGATATCTTATTGCAGTCACTGCATCATTTCAGGTGCATAAACACTACCTTGTTAATTACTGTTTATAGTCAAGAATAAAAGTAAAGGTCTCACCCTCAGCTTCAAAAGTATGACTATCCCTTCTCTTCCCCATTGCCTACCCAAGAAAAATGATTTATTTTTGCAAAATTCATCCTGACTTTCCATTAATGTGAATGGAGTCCAGGCCTACAGTTGTCACCTAGATCCAGGCAGTGGGATTAGATACCCCCTCTGTTCTTACACCCCATGTACCCGATGGCACATGTACTGACCTCCAACTAACTTGGAGCGAGGACTCTCAGCTGTTCAGACTGGCTCCCTTGCAGTTATGATGCTCATGTGTCTTTTACTTCCTTGTTTTATAGCATTAATGGAGAAGCAGATGTTGCCTTCCTCCCTGCAAATGCTATACAGTGAATCATCTTAGCCTCTCTGTAAAATTTTAACTTAATGGAGTCCTGGCATTTGTGATGAGCTGAGGAACTTAATTTTATAGAACAACCTATTGAACAAGCTGTTCTTGGACATTCTCATCTCAACTAAATGTTAAAAGTATTAAAATTCACATTAGCACAAGAGGAAATTTTGCATGGGTAATCCTTTAATACAGTGTTTTATGGCTCTATTAGCTGCACAGCAGCTGGTGACATGATGAATTTAAACCATTAAAAAATTCAGTAAGAGGTTTAAAAGTCAGCTTTTTAAAACATAATCTTGCTGCAAGGAAAGAGAACTTCTCCTCAGGGCCAGAGACATGGTGAGTTCACAGTGTGGCAGGTATAGGAAATACACCTGCATGACAAGCTTTCATATGCTTATGTCTTCACACCTAACAGAGAGCTTATGGTGATGAGAAAGAACTCAGGAGCGTAAGAGAATTCTTAATGAGCATGTTTAAGTAATGCATCTGTCCAGCTTTCTCTCTATCTCCCTTTATTTTTTTTTCTGCTAGAGAGTTTAATACTGTAGAGTTAAAAGGTCACCTTTCAGGTTCTTAAATATGTATTCCGTACAAAGGCCATACAACAAGAACTATTTACTTCCCTCTTGAAGATTTACTACTGGCCAGAAGCTGGAAGGGCTAGAAAATTCCTGTATTTGCCACACTAGAAAAAGTACAGATTTCTGGAAAAAAACAATACCACATTTCTTTTTTTCTTCCTTTCAGTACAGAGAAAGATGTTGGTAAGTTCATATCACATATGTTTTATGTATAAATGTATATGAGTACACAGTATCGCTCAGTAGTCATTTTACCATGATAGTTAATACTCTTCTTGAGTAAGCTCTTAAAACTACATACATTTTGTAAAAAAATGAACTTCTGTTTTATTGCTTTCATTAAAAGTGCCTTGTCTGTGCAGATGCAAGACATGAAAACATAAATTAAATTCTTGCAGGCTTGTAACCTAAAAAAAATAATTAGAAGTACTTAAAAATTATTACAATTATTTGAAGCTGCATGACTTTTAGAACATTTTAACTATTCTTTGAGCCATTTCCCAACACATTTGGTGGTGTTATTATCATACATCCCTATTCTTTGCTCTGGAGTCCTCACTTTATGAAAGGAGACTATTTAAAACTATTTTACCCAGATTACTTCTCTTTCGGTCATGGTTTCCTCACACAGATTTTTCATCAGCATATACATTCTCCTGGATGAATTATTTTGCCATGCACTCATACGTTATAAACTTATCCCAGTCTGGCATCTGTCAGCTACAAACCCTCGCCAAAGTCATTCTAACAATTTCTAATGTTTCAGTTTAATACTGACTGGGTATGTGTATAACTGAATTCTTTTTTTTTTTTTTCCTTTTCCTATTTACTGCTCACTAATTTTGATGAAGAAATATGCTTTTATTTCTTTATGATGTGGTTGGTACTTGATATAATTTTCAGATGCCTGCAATTTCAGAAGTGAATGCCTTACGGATGAGAAATGCTTTGCAGGAAATAACCCGCTAATAACAATGAGTTTGTAGTATGGCAAGTGTGTAGGGTGTAATGTTTTTGATGAATTAGAGTTATCGTGCCCTTTGTTTAAACAGATTCTGCTTCAAGAAATTCACTTGAACAATCATAACTTTTCTGAAAATGGGTGGGGGTGTCAGGAAATCACAGTCCTGGGTCCACAGAAAAAGCGGCAGCTGGGAAAAAGTAGGTCATGAACACAGTACAAAGAGTACTGGGTGACTCAGGGAGATTTAGGAAGGAGAATCAAGTGAAATGTTGTATGGGATGAAACAGGCCATTAAGCAGAAGTTTTGAGAAGTCTCTGGGTTTTGATCAAGAAAAATCTAAGCGTTCTAGCTTCACTTCCCAAACATTCACCTTTGCTACTTTTCTATGGAGAGATAACAGATGTGCTATAAATCAATCCCAAGTGTGTTTATTTGATAAAACTCATTGGCAAATTTTATTATTGCGTATTTGATTATGATCAATGATGTACTGTTATAGACTGTAAAACAATAAAGGGCACTTGAAGTAAGTAATTAATCTGGTCTTTCACCGATCCAACTACAGCAAAAGCAAGACCCTACAGATTCATACTGCCTTAGAAAGGGGCTGAAGTGAAAGTGAGAAAGAACTGCACAGAGGCACTGTACTCAGATTTAAAAAAAAATACGGAAAACAATTTTTTGTTAGTTCTGTTCATTGCATGACGTAATTGTATTTGATTTTCTTCTATGGGACTTCGTGCTTTTTACATTTCATCTGAGTACAATAAGCTTTTATTTTTTTTTATTATTATTTTTTTCAAATGAACTTAATAGAAAGAGACTTATTACAATCACTAAAATAAGACACAAACCAAATCAAACAAAAAAGACCACCCTAAACCAGCATAAAGTCTGTTCAAATCTGATCTAATTAAAGGCACATCTACATATTCAAGTGCATACTATTATGTGTTAGTTATGACCACATTCAAAACCAATTCATGACTTCCTAAGAACATCCAGAGATGAAATATAACTGCTATGTGTGGTTGGGCACTAAGTAAATATTAAGGAGATTTATCTAAAGAAAGCGATCAGAGTATTCAATCTCATTTTTCCCAGTTTATTCTCTATATTTTATCAAGCAGTTTCTGCTCACTTGAAGACTTGGCGTGAAATACTGTATTTAGTATTTCGATAAATAAGTCTTATATAAATTCACTATTTTGCAGCTGCTTTATGTACTCAATCCAATAGGTCAGGTACTATGGCAGCATCATCCTGGCATTTGTGGAGAACCTTCCAACAAGAAACTATGTATAATGGTGCACTACAGCACTTTACAATCTCTAAATTCGTATGAATGGGAGTACACCACCACAGTATACTATGAGGTTGGTATATATAGTTTTTCATTCAGGGGGTGGTGACACCGGAACAGGTTCCCCAAGGAGGTTGTGGATGCCCCATCCCTGGAAGCATTCAGAGCCAGGCTGGATGTGGCTCTGGGCAGCCTGGTCTAGTGGCTGGTGACCCTGCACATAGCAGGGGATTGAAACTAGATGATCATTGTGGTTCTTTTCAACCCAGGCTATTCTATGATTCTATGATATGTAATGACCAGAAACCATCTACTTGGCTGTCCAAGTATGCTAAGTTTTTGCTAACAATTAAAAATAATCCAAAGAAACCAGAGATTGAAATAGGAAACTAAACCTGTTTAGAACCACACATGCTCCTGAAGATCTCTGACGTGCTTAAAACCTATTTCTAGATAAACAGGTGTGAAGGTTACAACACTGCCCAAGAGAAAGCACCGTCCTTTGTCTTCTCAAGTGCTCTGTATAGAAGGTATCAATTTGCACATCTCTTGGTTTGTTGATTACAGTAGTGTGCAAAGTAATTCACAACCCACAAGTCTGGAAGAAAATTATTTCAGCAGAATGTACTTACTACAGAAGTCAAAATTTAAATTCAAACCATTCTACATCACCTCATACAGGGCAATTAGTAAAGAGAGAAATATCTTATTTGCCCTTTTAAATTCATGCAACTTGCTATAACACAGCCTTAGCAATACACTATATTTAAAATCAGATTTGTCAGAATAGCACTGGCTGGCAAACTTGAGGCCTTTTTCCTTGTTAAAGTGTGTATTACAAATGTCTGATTTATATGCATTCAAATGATTTACTGTATTTCACACTTTCAGTACCAATGGCTTACTTAAAATAAGATTTTTATGCAGGTGAGCAAGGAATGAAGAAAGATTTAGGAAGCCAGAATAATAAGTTCACATATTGCTTTTCATATATATTTAAAAATATGCATGCAATCATACATCTGTAAACACTCTTGCAGTTTAGAACAGTGAAAAAATGATAAATGATAAATTAATGAAGGGACTTAACACCTCTCAGAGATAGGCATTGTTGTACTCAGCCATGCATAAATATCAGCAAATATCTTAGAAAATGTAAATGGGAGGTTCTTCATGTTTTTATTGTTGAGACACAGTTTAAAGTGTTTATAGCACAAAAGTATGTGTCGATGGGAAATTTCTGAAAGAATGCATTATACTGATTATAATAACAAAATATTACAATCTCTATTTTATTGCTGGAAGCTGCCTGATAGGAAGAACCTTTTAAAGACTTCTACCTTTTCCTTGCTAAAGTCACTTACCTTTCTTCTAAGTTTAGGTTCAATATTCTTTTATATTTTACATTTGAACTGTGTTCTAATTCAGTGTGACAGTTTTGTCTGTTTGACAACTCCACTTTGTGGAAGAAAACAGTATGAATATTGTGATATAAATCAATAGCAGGATTTCAGATATCCCTAGCTCGCCACTTAGCCAGTACTCTAAAAACATTCTTAACTTTAATACAAACGATCTCTTTAAACTTTATGCAAAAACAAAGTAATAGCTTTGTCAATATGTAAATCATCTCTGTGGACAACAGGAGGACTCTGAAAGGCAAGATGAACATGACTGTTCACAGTTTTGTCCTATTAACTTCTGAAGTGGAACAGACACAGTTGTAATTACTTATGCTAGAGATTGTAGAAATGAAACCTTAATCTAGAAAAGCCTCAAAATCAAAGTATATTAATTGGTATAAAAGCTAGAAAGATTAGAACACAGCAAATCAGTGTTTTCAAAGTTTCTATTTGCTGTAAATATCTGCTTTCATTTACAATGTCAATTTGACTTCAGATTGATGTAACCTTTACAATGGTAAAGTAGTGCAAAAAGCCACATATGAAGGGAGGAATAAGTGATTTAAATTATGAGGCTTCTTGCTTAATTTCATCACTTTCAGTAAGAGTTTAAGCCTGTGCAGCCAATATATACAATTTCAACAATATTTACCCATTGCCTGATCTCCTATTGGACGCTTTACAGGTATGGAAGTAGTTTATGTTGGCTAGCTAATTAGGGCTCTGAAAAGCTGTTTTTCTTTGTGAAGAACAAACAACAAACCAACAGTGACAAAAAGGATTTTTTAAGTTGTCAAGAAAAGCCACAAAGGTAATTCAGGAAAATAAGAAGTACCCTGGGAATGGATCAAAAAAGAAGATGTGGAATCTTGCACCTGTGAAGGGGCTAACAAAGCGAGCAGTGAAAAAATGAGACCTGACATGTCTGTCATATGTCAAGAAGACAGAGGAGATAACAAGAACTGACATGTAAGAAGACGCCTTTGTCAAATTGCCAGAAGTTCCAGAGCTGGGGACACCTTGCTAAAGGCAGATGAGGTTGGGAAAGATGAATGCACCGTGCCACTTTTCAAAGGTCAGGACTATGCAACAGCACAAGTGAACCATTGCCACGGCCACCGCACAACCTAAGTAGAGAAAGAAAACTTTCATTCCTTCTTGCAACACAAAAATGGCAAGAAAATCTAATAATAAGATTTAGATTAGACACGATAGTCAGTCATTTAACTACTGAAAATTGGGGGAGACACATTCTAATCTCATTTCACTTGAGAAATCCGATTGCCTTTATTGGCAGAATTTGCACTACTGATGGGAAATCTCTCATTCTGACTTCACGAGCAGTTGTTCTCTTGCGGCCTGATTCATTAAGTTAATGGGACACTTTCTCTTGAATCCTCCGAGAATAAGATTCGTGCACTGATAAATCTCAGTAGTTTCAGAAGTTTATCTAATCAAAGGTGATCTGAATGTCTTCCATCCAATTACTGCACCAAAGACAATCAGTTTCATAATACTTATAGATACTGCTTTTTCAGCTGGATCCATCAAGCCAGGAAAACCAGTTCCTTGTACTTTATTCTCCATCTGTATTCTTGCCTATTCTTCCTTCCAACTCAGAATAGAAAGAAGGTGAAGAGTGCAAAATATATATATATAAATATACATATTTGCCAAATTAAAGAAATGGGTTTAGAGTTTAGGAAAGATTCAAGGCTTAAAGTCATTTCGTCTAAATCACTGCAACCATTCTCAGGCTCTGAACCCCAGAGTTCAAGATCCCTTTCTGTGAAAATCCAATGTTTTCTCCTTTTCTGTGATATTTTTTTCTCCCAGATACTGCTGTGTTGCTTCCTCACTCTTTCCTCACAATTAGTGTTTTTCTATGCTTCCTGTTCCTTTGTTTCTCCTAAATAACTAAGAAACGTGGCAGTTTATCCTGTTTGTTAATTCAGTTCTATTAGCAGGCTTGCAGACCCTTCTGTACATTTTCACCACCCGTGACTTCAGATTTAGACAGCTATGCATGTCTGAGACACCCTCTCTTGAATGGAAAAAGGTCAAAATGATCTTTACTTGTGATAGAAAACAATTCATTGTCTTTACGTTTCAAACTATGATCTAGCCTGATGCTATGTATTTTACAATGTTTAATGTACCCATGTGGTATTCAGGAAAGGTCTTGCAGTAAAAGAAGTAATCCTCATTTCATTAATGGAATTTCAATCAGGAAAATTCCACCTGCTTTATCCTTTCCAAGCATTGGTGATTAGATTGTATTATGTACACAACAGTTCAAGGGACAATAGACTAGCTAATATTGGTATATAAGCAGTTGCACGGTTTTCAGGAACTCGGTGCAGACTTCATGGTTCTCTGTCATGCTGTCTCAGATTGTTTGCCTTTATCTGCAGCACTGTTTTTCTTGAGAAACACTGGAAATTAGGTATTGAACACAAACAAAGGGAGGGTTCCTTACTCGTTTAATCTGGCTGTTTTGCCTGCAAGGTATTGGAGGGGAGAAGCAGGTAGCAAAAAAGGTAATATGGGAAATCATCATACAGCATTGGTCACTGCTAATCTTTCACATTTCAGTGCATCTAATGGAGATGAGAGATGAAACAGCTAAGCGAGTCTAATTTACAATAGGAAGCCTCACTGGGGTCATGTGTTTGGCCTGAGTAATTATCAGTGTTAACAAGGCCTGCATTTAAAGAAAGGGAGAACAAAATGGGTAAAATCCAAAGTTTATCTTACTAGGGACCAACAAAAGCAAACGTTCCTAGTTCCATCAAGGGCATTTCTTCCATTAAATGAGTGCATAAGAAAGAGAGACATCGTTCAAGTACAAGGGTTCAGTTTGCAGCAAGCCACAAATCACATTTCATTTATCAGGCCTACAGATGACAGGATATCATCAAATCCCTGGAGAGTCATATTCATTAAAAAGAAATCTTAAGTAATTACAACAATTAATTGACTTGAAACAGTTTCGGGTGGAGAAGGTTTACATAATTCATTTGCCAGACAAAACAAGCGTTATGAAGTCAGGGCAACGTATTATTTAGAAATATCCTCCCTTTCCTGTCCTCTTGAAAACCACAGATTAACATCAAACACCTGGAGACAACTAACGTGGGCAAACAGACAAACAAACGACAGAAACTGGGTCTCTACAGTTATAACTCTGTAGAAAGGAGAATGTCTCACTAACTAGCTCATACTATCATTTGAAGACATTCACCCATTTCTCTTGTGTTTACTGTAAATACAGGCTTTCCAAAAATTAATTGTGTAACAGCAGGTTTGGGGAAAAAAAAAACAAATGAAAATCCTTCACACAGCCACCATACAGTGCAAAAATTATGTATGTTTAGTTTCAAATGCAGCCTGAAGATTTCCTCCAGGTTGTGAAGTATGCAGGAATGTGTTGCTCCTTCCTATTGACTGGTCCTGAATTTGTAGGTTTCAGAATGCCTTTCACTTATGATCCATCAGCAGTGAATAGGAAGATTCCCCAGAGCATTTTTATTATATCATTCAACAGTTCCTTGTGCTCCCTAACATGCCATTTTCTAGATTTTACTTCTTTTTTTGTTGTTGTTGTTCTCATTTTACAAACTGGGGCAGAACTTTTTCTGTTCTTTGTGTTTTCAGTGTTACAGTATGGTATCAATCTAAGAGTGTTAATACTTCTGAGTATTAACAGAAAACAGGTACAGCAATGAGATTTCCAAAGTACTCCAAACTTTTTGAGTTGAAAAAGTTCTCTAACTGCTCAGACTGTTATTTAACATGTTATTTTTTCTGATGGTGGCCCCAGTTGCAGTCCATTTCTCTGCACATATATACCAGTATCTTTGGGGAAATGAAAGAAAACAGTCACACTTCACAAAATGTATTTTCAAAAATAACAGCCATGGTAAAGTGTGTGTCAGAAATGCTGATTATTAAAGTATCTGAAGTCAATGTGTAGGCATGCAATTAATTTATCATATTGTTTCATTTGAAGAGCAAGACAAGTATATTATTGTGAGGCTTAAAAAACTCGTTTCCTGTATCATTAACTAAGACAAATCTGCAACTCTACCTAACAATCTGGAAATGCCCAATTCAAATGATTAATGAAACATGGTAGCAGCAAACAGATTGACAATAATTAGTGTCCATATTTGGAGAGGAAGAATGCCATGTTTTTAACTTGGCTTTTACAGGCCATCTCAATTCCCTAGTTTCAGGCCTCTACTATCTGCCTATTATATCCTATCATCAACAGAAATTCATGTTTCATTTCCAATTTCTTCCCACAATAACTAGAAAAAGACAAAAAAAACTTATTTCTGATAGTGCCATGCACTGGGAGAGTAAGTGAAGAGATACCCATGTTTGCTGTCTGTCTACTATTTTAGGAGTCCAATATCAGATATGTTCTGTGTAATTTCCAGATTTATGAATATTCTTCAAGCTTCCTGCCACAGTGGATAAATCTCACACATTTCTGAATTATGATTTGGAATATTTTACGTGTGTACAAACTTGCAATGGTTATCAAACCTGACTTAGGTGAATTTTATTACACAGATAAAAACAAGTACTGCAAGCCTTTTTTTCTTATCTTACCATCCAGTTAGTCTATATCCATCAAAACAAGGTAGCAATAGATGAGTCATATTTCCATTAAGTTTTGATATGAGTTTTGGGTTTAATGCATAATTCATAGACAGACTAAATTTTGCTGGTGTATAGTGGCAGGACCAAAGGAAAGTTAAAAATACAGGAAGTGTGTTTCTCTCTGACTGTGAACAAGATATAAAAAAACACTATACATGTTATTTATGAACATTCCACACAAGAAAGAGACAATAAACCCATCACAAGTAAGAGATCATGGTGGCAGCAATGATTAATGAGATGATAAGTGCAAGGAAAAAAATGATTACTTTCTACTGTACAACCACCAAATTCTGCACAGTGTTTTCAATGTAGTACACAGTTCACGTGTGCTGGAGCTTACAAACACATTTTGAGCCATATACAGATGCATTTTAGTAGCACAGATAATCTGCATACTAAGTTTCAGATCATTAGAAATGCAGACAACCAAGAAATAAAAGCTACTAAACCTCTTATTTAAGCAAGAAAAATAAAAATCTTACCAATACAGGAAAACAAACGACCTCTGATTGCAGATTGCAGCCAGCATCAGGTCTGCTTCCCACCACAGGTGTCACTGAGGCAGGTCCCACCTGGAAGAAGCAGGTGCACTTCAGTGCAGTACTGTGCCCTGGGGTATTCTGCAGCATTTATCTGTCAAATTTAACTTTAAAAAAGGAAACATTTCCCTGTACCCCTATACTATTTTATCTTGGAAATCTACATCCAGATACCCCTTGACATAGAGAAGTAGCTCAACACTGCATTTCTAAAGCACTTTCCTTCTTTCCCCCTACAAAGTTCAGAACCTTTTCATTGTCCCTCCATTCTCCAACCTCAGGAAACATCTCAGGGTCTGCATCATCTGGAGAGGGCCCCACATGCCATTCAAGATACAAAAAACACAGGATGATCTCTGGAGTTCGAGATCACCTGCAAGTAGCACAGCCCAGCTCCACTCACCCTCATGGCTGTCTGCCCAGCTCAGATCCCAGAGAGACTCCCAAGATGGAGGCAACTCTCCAAGGGGTCTGTGGTATTCCCCTCAGCCCCAAAGGAGACATTCCTCCCCTCAAGCAAGGGGCAATGGTGCTGCTCAGAGAAGTGAGATTGCACACAGAATGTATCTTCTTGCAAGTTAATTTTCCCCAAGACAAACCTGGCCTGTGTTTTTACCTTGCTGGGCGTGGCTGGGCCTCAGTTGCCAAACATGCATGGCCTAGCCATTTCTCAGAGGGCCAGTATGGAGTCAGAGTTCTGCCAGCACAAGTCCTGAGAGATCTCTACCTCTGCACAGCCTTCCTGCCATAATGCTACTTGCCTTTTTTTGTTTAGAAACAATTTAAGTGAGGTAGGCTTTATCCTCAAACCTCCCACTGCCGCCATCTTGGACCCCTCCTCCTCAGTAAGCGGAAGAGTGCATATGGAAGGTAAAACATGTGTGAGAAGTGAAACTTTCCCTTTGTCACTTACGCTAATTTCTTACAAAGATATGATTCTCTTACAAAATTGGAAGGTAAAACTAAAAGGATATGGTTGAAAATATTAACTTACGTGTTCAGTAGCAGAAATGATATTGATGTGACCTCTGTATGCCTGTTTGTGTGCATACCAAGTATTAGCATTAGGAGTTGTGTTAGGTGTGGGCTATGCATGCGGTGTGTGGTGGACTAGGTCTCCAGCAGCAGTAAATCAGTAAAACCATGCAACCAGTGAACCTGTCTACGAGTCTTATGTGCATGCATGCATAGAACAGAAAAATGCTGGCAATACTCTACTTTAAAAATGCAACCAAATTCATTTATCTGTACCCACCTGGTATGCATACAGACTGTGCTTTGTAGAAAATACATGGAAATATATCTAATTTTCTTTCTGTACAGGGGAAAATGATTTCCAGTTCAAGCTGTTAAGACTTTCACAAATTAAAATGAAGGAAAACAGGACAGGGCATTTTTATGGAGGTTTTGGCTTTAAAGCAAAACCAAACAGAACTAAGGCCTGAACAGGAAAGGTTCTTTTCATGGAGAAAGACCCAAGCTAGAAACCATTTCAGGAGGTTTATGAGAATATACAGCAGTGTGAAGTTTAGAGTGCAAGTTCAGAAGTATTAGTTAACCCCACTGAAAACAAGTGGAACTTATTCCTCATTTCACCTCTACACTTGTTAAAAATACAGAAAGGTTTTAGAAATGTGTATAAACCAAACAGTACTGAAAATCGAAGTAACACACACACACACACACACAAAAATCCAGAAAGAACTTCTTTCAAGTGTTATGTCAAACCTAACAAAAGGATCAGCTGTTCAGCTACTGTAAATCATTGCAACTCTATTGACTTCACTAAACTTGCACTATCAGGGAATATGGCTCTCTTTGTATTTCTACTAAAGACACAGCAATAATGACTAAAAAATGCAGAAATGTATGTTAAGATTTTCCCATTTTGGGGGGCACACTGCATTAGTCTAAAATCCTTTGTATTCTGTAGGAGATTCCAGTTGAACCTATAGGTTTTGGATTGCTGTGTTCAAACTAAGCATGAATATACAGCCATGTTACAAACTTAAAAAAAAAATGGTGTTTGTAATGGAATTGCTGACAGATCTTTAACCATAGAAGTGCTAGCGGGAGTCACTATAATATTGTAAATAAGGTGAATAGGCTCTTCTTATCTCATTTCACAGCTGAGCAGTGTATTGCCAGATAAATCAAATCAGGGTAAACGGCTTCATCTAATAAACTGGGTCAACATATAATGTATTTGTCCGGGTTTGCACTTTCATTGATTCTCATTTGATTTAAGAAGAGATATTTCAGTTTGTGTTTATAACATTTTTAAATATCTCTTTTCTCACTTCTCTAGAGAGCAAGCAAGAAAGAGAGAGACAATGTAAGTTGTTGGCTTCACAAAAAAATGCCTAGTTTTCTGTAAATTCTGCTTTTCATTTTTATGTGTTTGGGAAAGGATGGCTATGGAGAATGAGAGAGTAACTATCTCTTATCTGCATTTTCTCAATAATCTTTTAGTGATGTTTGCTAATGTATCATTCATTAACCATCAGCCACTATAAAAAACATAATCTATCTCACAAAGTGGACATTATTATCGCATTAAATCATTTCACAATATACCTGAACGGTTCCACATGAGGGGCCTGGCCTGACTGAGCTCAAATGCCTTGGGGGCAAACTCTTCAGCAGTAATGAGATACGAGGTCTGTCTGTGATGAATATGATATTACTCGTGTCAGTGGCTGTGGACTGCACCCAGAATATTTCTTCTTACAGTTTTGTTTTTTTTTTTTTCCCTATTGCAAAGGAACTCAGGCAAAGCACTATTAACCCAGTAAATGAAGCTCTAAAGATCACAGAGTGTGCCCATTAGTCGACAAGATTGTGACTAATCCAATTTTTCTTGCAGGGAGCAATTCTGATGCTTCTGTAACATCTGGGGATGGCAGGGCCTGCATTACTGATGAGCCTGAATATTTTTTCTCCTACCTTTTTCTTCATCGAAGAACAATTATTACACATACTTACTGCACTGTTTCTCCTCCTTTCCCCTCATTTTTCTCCACTCCTACAGTGATGCATTCTTTGGCGGTGGTTAAAATAATATCCCAGGCTGACAGAAGGAGAGAGGGTGAGGCCTGTGCAGGAGGCTAAAAAAGAAACCCATTGTGTTTGTAGGAGTGTGGACAGAAAATATGCTTGTTCACTGTAGGAAAGGAGTTAGTTTTTGAGAAACCTATCAGAAAAAGGCACAGAACCACTTCTTATCAGACGCCATGAAGGGCTTGCTACCATAAATTGGCCTAGAATTGGAAGAGGATTTGTCATCTTGCTTCTACTTTCCCCAGTAAAGCACTATGTGTTATTCTTTGTGTGGCAGCACTGCATGTCAGTAACAGTAAAATCATGCTTTTCTGATTTATTCATTGTCAATTATGGAATTTCATTCTAATATATACTGCCACTTACGCCAGTCTTAGGCCATCTCATTTAAATGACATCTCAAAAATATTTTATGATAGTAAAAAAATCTATCAAACGCTAACAGCCAACATATGTAGATTTTACAAGGCGGTTTTTGTGTGTTCAGGAACAAATCTTACCTTTACCAGTTCAAGGATGCAAAAGATGCTGAATGCCAATAAAGTTCTTCTCTGATAGAATAGGGAAGAATATAGTAAGATAAAGAATGGAGTAAGTCCAATTTATTTCCAGTGTTGAACTGTGGGAAAATGTTTACAGAAAATAAGTCTAGGAATTTTGCATCCAGTTGCTTGAATTTTTGTATGAACGTGGTACTGTTCTCATAAATCAGCTGCAAATTATGCCTTTTTGTAGTGGTTATATTGGAGATTCGTCGTTAAACTCCTCATAGGTCTCTCTTGGAAAACTATTTTATTGGGTTTGTGCAACATTCAAAATGCCTGAGCTAGAAATCTACCTCTCTCAACAACTGATATTTCATTTTCGTTATTTTGTTATTTTATTACAGTGCACCCATTGTGTCAGTATGTCTGGAAAGAATAGTGACTGTTTAGCCATGAATTCTGTGTTCTGGAAGCAGAAAAACTTGGTTACAACGTACTTGTATTTCTGCTTCTAACTGAAAGCAGAATATACTGGTGTATGGGAACAGGGATAAAAGAGAACTTTTTCTGTTTTCTGAAGCCAAGAGATAATAAGAATTCTATTAGTTGTCAGTAGAAATTCTGCAGTGGGTCATGAGTTTATTATTAAATAAATCTGCAGAACATCTCTAAGTGACTTCATTAAGAGTCCTTGAAGAGCTGATGCTACTCAATATGAGGAAGATTAATATTAAAAAATAGATTGAGATCAGTAGTTGCTAATGTTACTAACAGTGTACATGCACCAAATAGCAAGGAAAACGGTAACAGATTTGAAAGTATTTTAGTCACCTTGGTGCCTGGGCCATTAAACTGAAATACAGGTTAATTTAGAGAAATAAAATGAAGTCAGAGGTGCTGTGAACCAAACATGAGAGTGTACATTGTGTATTGCAGTCATGTGAGATAGTGATAAAGGAAAGGCGAGAAATAAATTTGATGCTAGCAATCCAGCTGAAATACCCAAACTTGGCAATCCAGACAGTGGCTTTCATCAGCAGGAAATTGAGTGAATTTAAACACAAAGAGGAAATGCCATGACTGCCTTTAAGGAGCTGTAGTTTAGTTTCATGGGGAACAATCTTCTTTAATTTGAGGCATTATTTGTCATTCAACAAGAAAGTAAAGGATGTACTGCACAGTGGTTTGTCATGCAGTTAAGAGAGAATACACCAAAAATAAGCATTTTGATATAAATCCTTCTTTCAGAGCTTAGCCTAATTAAATTACACTGTACATATATTTTGAACTCTTCTTTAATTAGTTTTGTGGACTGGAAAATCTCTTTCTCTCATGTTTGTTGTTTTGTCCAGGATTTGAGTTTACAGGGAAGTATAAGCTAGGTACTATTGAAATGCTTATAGTATATACGTACATTGCTCCAAAAGTAATGCTTCCTATTTATTTCTATATATTTATATGCAACAGATACAATGAGCAAAATAACGCTGTTTGATAGAGCAGTTTTTCAACTACAAAGCACTGTTTTACAACACAGTCACCACCATTAGCTATGCATTTTCACCAGTGATGATCAAGAGCCTGCATGCCCTGCTTGTAAAAATCTGCACCAGCAGAGGCTACTTACTGTCACTATTGTCACTGCTGAAACATATCACCCACCGCTTCACTGTACTCACATCCACTGTTTGGTTTCCATAAATGTACAGAAAACATTGATGAATGTCAGTGGGTGCCGTTTTTTTTCGGGTTTTTTTTTTGCACGGGGGTATCTTGTGAGACCCGTTTGCTTCATCCACACTTCCACATCAGCCACCATTTTGTCAGATTGCCCCACTTCTGCCACCTGTCACGCAGCAGTGAATATAATGGAATATTGGTGAAAGGTTCACCCCCTAGTGCCATACCGCTAGCATATGCTTCTGATGCCAGGGGCCAACACAATAAAACAGGAGGCATTACTTTTGGAGCAGCTCTCATATAACAAGTACCAGCAGCTGTATTTACTGAATGAAACACTGTCCATTCCATGTTGGCAACTTTTGAATTCTTTTGAACTTTTGAATTCTCTGAGCCAGGATTTTATTCTGTTTCATTTCAGTATTTTTAAAGGTGTTCATCTACTTCTGTTGCCCTCTGGATTTTCACCAATATAACTAAAAGACAATTCACCCAGTGATGCTAGGAGATGATACGTAATGTCAGAACATTGCCATGCCACTTTCCAGAACAGATTAACTGGGAACTTGGCCAAATATGTCTTTACATGCATTTCCTGGCAGCTATATGCATGTAGTATTGAAAACAAGTCTGCAAGACAGAAAACACTTGCGCATGTGACTAAAGTGATTAAGCATGCAGGTGTTTGTTGGATTAGGCCTTTAAAGTGGATCTTGCCTAACGGCCATAACAGTTGTAGATGTAAGTCATGAATCAAACCGAATTAGTTGATGTATGATAATGTTACAATGCTGGGTGAAGAGAGGTACTTTCTTTTTTTTTTTTGCTTTCGCATAGATAGCAAACACCATAAATTTTAATGTCAGCTTTGGATACTCTTTGCTAAGCCATTTAGCTTTATTTAAATCATGTTTTTGTTTTTTTTTTTTTTTCTTTGTTGCTGCTGCTGTTTTTGTTTTATTATTTGTAAGGAAAGACCCTTAAGTTTCGGTCAAATAGCCATATCTGGTAAATTGTCATCTGCTCTGTGTGAAACTCTGCACTCGAACTGCTGTTCACCTCACTGAGATGGATGAGGTTTTCACCCTCATTTCCAGCACGGTTTGAACGGTGACATGCAAATCCAAATTCAGCTGTAAGTCAAAGGGCCTTTTTTCAGCTTAGCGATGGCTAAGCTGCCCAGAGAGAGCTATTTTCTCACATAAGACTTGTCTGTAGAAATGTTTGAGACCCTTTGTTCTTTCTTGTGCCTGGGTAACTTCATCAGAGATAAAATCTGAGAATAATCCTTACATGTAAGTGTTTGTTACAACATACATAATTGCAAATCACAGCCTTGAGTGGCATTTTGGTAAAAGATCTTTAAAAATTGCCCAACAATTACACTCAGTAATTGTGAAACATTTTTTTCTCTACTGTTTATCATCATATTCCATCATTTATATCTGATACATTCTTGCTATATGAAAAAACAATGCTTTTCTCTCTTAAATTCTAAGACAACTGTTGCAGTACTCTTTAATGTTGGCTCCAAAGCCTAACTTTGCATTTTACATGTTCACATCTTGAATTTTGATTAAATCAGCAGCAAAACCCAGCCACTCTATGTTCCTGAATAGGGTGTAAGGAATCACCGAACTGTGTTCTGTTTAGCTATTGAACCAGTAGATATCGAACCCTGCTTGTAGTCAATTTATTACTGAAGAATGTTATTTTAATGGTTCTAAAGAAGCCTTAGGTGTTTTGTCATAAATTGTGTTCTGACAATTTAGATAGAAGGGTATTCCTAAAGACAGTTGTGAGGCAAACTTGGCTGCGTGTAGCTGGGAAAAAAAGCTGGGCAGCGCTAAGGCTGCCACCATATATCTCGTCTATGTTTTCAGTTATGCTAACATTTTTCAGGTGGTTTGTAAGTGTGTCTATCCTAGAACAAGAGCAATGCATGGGTAATTTAAACTGCTAAGTCTTTTTGAATTGGCCTGACAACAGTGCAGCTGCAGTTACTGCTACAGGTAAGTGGTTGCAGCCTCTGCACTCTAGCCTCCATAGCCTTACAGAATTCAATTTAGAAGACACACTTACAGAAAAAGCACATAAGTAGGATATTATTTCCCCCTTGATTTCTGTGGGAACCATTGGGCCTTAATTTTCACTGAAAAAGATACCGCATAATTTGTTGTCCAATGTAGAACAATGCACTTCACTTTTGTCAGGGGCATTGGAAGTTGGAATAGATGTCACAAGATGGCAGGAAGAAGGGAACATTTGTAGAGGACATTATCCTGATTTACCTGCAAGTGGGTTCTCAAGTGTTATGGCTATCTAACTAAATGATCTGAAAATTATCATAATGGGAGGGACTACAGGTATGTAAGAGGAAACTGGTCACACTTATGAAATGCATTTGTGCTAAACTAAAGGGATCTTCATTCCTTTGTTCAGGAATAACTACAGTTCTCTCAATGTCATCTTGGAAGATGATTGAATGAAGTTTGTGCCTGATTCTGACAGGACTAATGGGAAAAGAGGCGAACAACGCATTTTTTAATGATAGTACAGTAAGCGGAAGTGAACCTGATTGTGTAGTAATGCTCTATTAATTAACACCATCAGGAGGCATTAGGAAGGAAAAGTGAAAGAAACGGAAATGTTTAAAAAAATTATTCAAGATATTATTTATGAGTTCTATTTCTAGGACTGCAGGTAGTCTGGTACCTCTGTCCAAAATAAATGATGGGGACTGATGCTGCATAATGGGAAAATTTACAAATAGAAATGAAAGAAATGTTTATAATTTTGACCTTACTGACTCCAGTAAGATCAGTCTTTTACTGGTTTAATATTGTTTCACAGTTTGTGCTGTTAAATCAAAAGGTTATCTATAATACATCTGGCACTATTAATGCAAAGGATCGGGGATATTCAACAGACATTTATTCATTATTAATATAGATAATAAAGGATCATTTATGAGGCTACAGATGAGATTTTTATCATCAAAAGCTTAAAAAGGGAAATTTATTTTTGCTTCAGGACAGAGATGAAAAGAGTCAGTAATGGGAAATGTAAGAGTCAACACAAAACTGTCAAATTCATTCTTTTCCTGAAGACAGCTAGCACTTGATAGCAACAGATTAAAAATAAAATAAAATAAGATATTTTTGGTGTAAAATTTCTTTATTGACAGGGAGGGGCTTTCTACGTAAATGATTTTCTCTGCTTTTGTCCTTTAGCAAGGCAGTTTTCTATGCTTTTTCCTCATGCATCTGTGATTTCCAAAGCCTTACGAGAAGACTTACAGAAGGACAATGTGTAATTGTCTCCAGAGTTTCTGGGAGAAGTATGAAAGAAAGCTTGATGACAGTGAAAATCACCTATAGGGACTCTTTATTATTGGATGCAGAAATTAGAGTAGTGTGTTTTGTCTTTTAGTAGCATCTCTCTTTGTGATTTGATGGCACAATTAAATAGTATTAGAAGAATGGGCAAATGCAAATTGAAAATAATGGGAGAGTCAAATACTGAATTTTTTGCTTGTGTATGTTCATGGTAACTGCTGGTATTTACAGAAGGAAAATGAACCCCTCCAATACTGCTAGTGAGGGTGTTTATAAAGTGGCAGATCGTCATTCACTGAAGTCAAGGGAAATGACCCATAATATCTGTTGAGATTCCTCTGTGCATTCCCAAGGCTGCAGTTACCTACATAGTAAAGTATCCTCTACGCAAATGGTGAAAGCCAGGATATTCAGAGTTAAGGCTAAGACTCTCTCCTCATTTCACCTACCAGTTTTATCTAGGGCAGTTGCTTGCATCAGCTTCCAGGGTTCTCAGAACATTCAATTATCTTGTTTCCCATATGATCTGCAATACCCAAGGGTGGACTTGGAATTTGATGAAGTTGTATCTGATCCGAGGGTATGGACTGACCAGTCAGCTTGAGATGACCTTAAATCCTCACTAGGAACAGTGATGGCAGTAAAATAGAAATAGATACATTAGAAAATTAATTTCATTACATAGATACTGTCCTGTGTTGTCTAGTGTTTGGGTAGAGTTCTGAAAACTCTAATTTAAGTTCCTTTTTCTGATATTTTCTTTGGCCCTCATGTCAGATGAGGAGTCCACATTCCCTTTGCTATTTGTCAAGTCTTGCATAAATTGTGTAGCTTTTTCTCAATCATGCAGATTAAACATGGCAAGCAATATATGTAGAAATGAGCCAGGAGCAAATTTGAGTTATATGATCTCAAGTTTTTCTTTTGTGTGTGTTTTGTTTTTTTCTTTTCCCTTGAGAAGTTCCTGCCTTTTTGGCCACAGTGCTATTTAAAAACAAATATCTGTGGGGTCTATTTGAGTCAGAGCTGGAAAAAGAGGCCCCTTCTGAAACTTATTTGAAAAAAAAAAAACCCACAGGATCCTGTCTGAAAGTGAAAACTTGGATTGAATAGGGTTTGAATGCTTTGTATTTTAAACTGTGAATCACATTTGAATATAAATTAAACAGTTTATAGGCAAACAGGATATGTTCTCTTTTCATTCTCCCTAAAAGCGTAGAATACAGAATGGCCCCAGGATGGTCCTGAAAGCTCCAAATCTTCATCATATGTCAGAATCTGTTGTAAAAGAATCTATCACAGGGGTTTAGGAGAAACAGAGCAGAACACAATGGGAATTTTTGTGTCAAGCTTTCTTACTTTTAGTTGCCGTTCTGGCTTCTAATTCAGGCATGATGACAGGTAAGCACTGACTAACCTAACTGAGCCTCATAAGTTACCTCCCTGGCTGTCCATTTCAACCATCTTCAGATATTACCATTAACACAGAGAGTTAGCAAGATTTAATGTGCATGCACCTCAGCTGCTTTCCTGCAAAATCCATTGAAGTAAACCACTCATCTCTGTGGGATAAAAGCTGTGTGGTGAGCACATACTGCATTCTTCTGGCTTTGCTCTGGGAAGAATCATTTCCAGAGTAACAAACACCCAGGGGACAACAGCGTGTTAAATCCCTCTAGCTGTCTGCTAACAGAAGTTATGCAAAACCCAACTGAGTGAATCCCAGGCAACATTAGTCCAAATTCCATCACTCAGGTAGGCCGCAGTAATTGCACAGACTTAATCTGAAATCAGTGAATATTATAGACTAGTCAAAAACACATGCAGGATTGGGGGGCATCATAATAAAAGAAACAGCTAACCTTAAGAAGGCTAGGCTTCTTCATTACATGGCATTTTTCCTTGTAAAACCTTGTTAGTTTGGACTTCTCTCCACACATGGAAGAGAAGAAAAAGTCTGTAAATAAACTTCTGGCTGCAGGAAAGCCTCTATATTGCAGATGAGTTTTAACTTCTGATTATCTTTAAGAGTTTATACTGAAAAGGGAACATTTTGAATAACAAATTAATGGGGACAATTTGTTTTCTTTTATAAATTCATTCTCATGTCTCCCCATGTGTCTCTATCAGGAATAGGTTAATATATCACACGAAGCCATTGTTAGTCCCAGGTGCAGAATATTCTGCCAACGAGCAGCTACATGTCTAATTAAAGAAATCACCTCAGCAGCATCTGTAGTCATTCCTGGATGTGATGGAGACCTGTGAACATGCACTGATGACCTTCAAGCTGCAAAAGGATAGAAAGGGCATCAGAAAGACAAAGAGGCAAAGCAGCTGGCAAGCTTAAAGGCAATATGGGCTGTTTTTACCCATGGACACTGCTTTTTATTTTGATCAGAACTGGGATCACAAAAGATCAAATCCTATGTGACATGTAATATAGATGCCAAAGTCTATCAGGGAATCTTCTTAAAATTCATGAGGAGCAATCAGAAAGATTTTAGATGTGTAGAAAGTGAAGAGAAAGTGATTGATACATTAGACAAACACATACCTGCCCAAGTCATTAACATGAGGGAGGGAGGAAGGATACCATGGTTAATGCACAGAGAAAATGCTTTATACAGAAATATCTCTGAAAGCATTCAGCTAATTAAAGGCTTGAAACAGGAAAGTATTACTCACATGAATAGTCAAAATAGTAATCAAACCACCACAGTAAGGACAGCTCATGAGTAAAGGTTTGCTGTCAAGTCCTGAATGTAGTAAATGCATGAAAACCCTGCACTGATGATTAAATCCTGTGCTTGTTAAAATGTAATAATTTCAGTGACAGGGAAGAGATTTGATTAGTGTGCTTGAACAGGAAGGCATTATTATGGAGGAGTGATTTATGGAATAGAGCAGCACAACATTTTTAGATTTTTTTTGGTACATGTTTAAACAGAATCCAAAGGTATTTTTTCACAGAGGATGACCATGTGCAATTAAAAGCATCCATTAATTTTAGTGAGATGAAGGGGAATTTTGTTTTCTGAATCAAAACAAAAATGTTTCCACTTGTAAGTATTAGGTTGGTGTTGGGTGTTGAATTGTTTTTTCTTCTTGGTACCTATTAAACGAGAGCAATAAAAAGCTTTTTTTCTTGAATACTATAGAGATTCCATGCAGACAGGTAGCGTAAAATGTGTGCCAGATTTATTATTTCTGCTATAAATCACGAAGAATGATCAGACCTGAAAGCTGAGTGTATTTCATGGAATATCAAATACAATCCACTGAAACAATTGAGAATCTTTCTGCTACTGTGGTGGAATTTAAACCAAGTCAACAGAGACATTAGCTCTTCACAGAATATTTTATACATTTAAAAGAAGATAAATCATAATTTATTCTGTTCTGGAATTACTGAGAATGGGTAAAGGAGCTACTCTACAAACCCTTTGTGACTGACTCTAATGTGCACTTGTGGCTTGTGGAGCAAGGCATCTTCTAAACTTGTATGAATTAGTATACTTGTGTAGTTTTCATGCTGTTGATTAATACTAGATGAGGTTCAGGGACTGCTGGATCCTCAGAAACTAGCCTCCATTAGTGCTTCTATCAAGAAACTGCCATCTTTTATCCCAGTGCTCATATCATGCCAACAAGCATGAAACTTTTGTCCAGTGAGTGGTCTAGGAGCCCTGTGACACTACCTTGGAAAACAAATAATGACTATAGCTCTCTAAGTATCAGGGCACTGCATCTATAGCACTCTTTCCTGTTTTGGTCTTCCCAGTACAAGAAATATTTTAATACGCTATGAGGAGTTCAATGGAGGGCCAAAAATTGGTGGAAGTATTTCTGTACATTAGGAGTGGCTGAAGGAGGTGAGACTTTTCACTTGGAAAGAGAAGGCTTTGGGGAAATCTTATTGCTGTTTTATGCTACACAAGAGAGATAGGAATGGTAGAAAGCAGGTCTCTTCAGAAGTTTGTAAAGAAGGGATAATGAGCAGTGGGCCTAACTTGAAATACAGAGAATGCTGATTAGATACTAGGAAAAAAAGCCACAGTGAGAACAGTCAAATATTGAAACAGATTGACAGAGAAATTGCACACTGTCCGCCCTTGCAGGCACTCTGAACTTGCCAGGGCAAAGCTCTAGCTCAATCTGCTTTGAGCTGTGCTTAAACCAACTTGTCCCAGAGGACTGCTCAAAGATATATTATTCTATAGTTCTGTGTAAATATTTTTCATCTCACAAGCTGAGATTTGCTATAACTGAAATTTTCACACTGTTTTCATATATTATAATGAATTGAAATAACAACAGATGTTCATATGGTGAGTTTTCACTAGATTCAAGCTCTGTTTAACTACTCTTGACTGTATTTTCTTCTCAACAGTAGCTGGGTTTGTAATTAAGTGCTGCTATTCATTTTGTACTGTGCCATAAGCAATAAGGTTTTCAAAGAAAAAGTATTGAGAGTATAAGATGAGCCTTGTTAACAGTTTTGTATTTTTCTCATGCACAAAAAAAGTTATTCAAATGATGCATACAGCATATATACAAAGTTAAGGCTATGAAATGAAGTGCTTTGGAGTTAAAAAGTACTAGTATAGAGTACGGGTTGTGTAGAATGATAATAAAGACTATAGACAGATTCTTCTAAAAGAGTAGATACACATCTCTGACATGTGGGAGAAAAACTGTCCCAGATTCATACATAAAATGTTCAGCTTGTTATCTCTCAGGAACCAGATACTATGACAACAAAATCTGTATTTACATGAAAACACCAGAACAGTTCCCAAGTGGTCAAAGAAACCAAATGTTAGACCTAGAAAGAGTTAGATATGAAACCAGAAAATGTTAATAGGCCTCTGCATGTTTGTATCTTTATGAGGAGTTCTGGTCTCTACTGACTCTACTTTCAAAAGAATCCAGCAGAGTTGGAGGGTGTCTAGAGGATGACAATAGTGATAAGATATGGGCTGGAATGCCTGTACAGGGAATGTCAGAAACCTCAATCATTTGCCTACACAGAATTATCTAGAACCAGCTGAGATATCTTTGATTAGTCAACACATTCACCCATTGCTGGCAGATAGAATAAAGAAATTGGTATGCATGGTATTTTGGTGTGGCAGATAAGGATATATCTACAAAGCTGGAATTAGAAACCAATATGAGGGCAAGTGAATCATGTCAAAGTACATTAGTCCAGGAGTTTGATTTAAGTTCAGGTTAGTCCCTTTCTGGACTATACCATCAGTGGACCTCTCTCCAAAGAGTTTCTGAGCTTTTCTCCTGCAAGGTCTTCAGACTTAGATTTGTGGACTTATCTCCAGTTTCCTCTCCAGCTGTGTCTCTTGATGCTCCTGACTGGAACTCCGAGTAGGACCCTGGACGGATGGATCTTGGACCTGACTTATGCCCTTTCCGTTCTTCGGAACAGTTTATAGACTGGAGCCCCATCCTCCAGCCCTCTGTGATGGGCACTCTAGTTGATGGCACCCTAGATGGGCTCTTGCTGCTCCCCAGTGAAATTTTTTTCCCATAAGCAAATCCAAGCAGTGGAATAGGCTGCCTAGAGAGGTTGTACAGTCTTCTTTCTTGGAGTTTTTCCATAACAGCTTGAACAAAGCTCTGACTAGCCTGCCCTGCTTTGGGGAGGAAGTTTGTCTAGATGATGTGTCAAGAGTACTGACCTAAATTATAACGGTAATGCTGATTGGATAGGGTTTGAGTTCTCACTTCATCTTCTGGTATTAGAACTCTTAGAATAATAAAGAAATTGGACAAATTCAAAACAAAGTGGTGTTTTTTTCCTCTCTGAGTTTCTTGCCTTAAGATAGCATCAAAGCTTGAGGCTTACAAGGATTCAAGATCTAGACAAGATCACAGAGGAAAACCTCAGTGAAGATTTCATAAACAGAAATTACCTCTGAATCTGGAAGTACAAGAGTTCCAAATTTTCATAAATGTAATGGATATTCGAGGCTACAATTGTTTTAGATTAAATCCAGTTATCATACATGGTGTTACCAGCCATTCCCCATCCCCACAGTTTTCTCACAGCCCCCAGAAAGGACTCTTTACTAGTTGAAAACCAAGCCAAGAAATGCAGAGCAACAAGCAAGGATTTCAGTCTCACAACATGATGGCATCATAGAAAGCCATGCTTCCTTACAGCTACTAATTGTGAAATTGCTTGCTGCAGAAACTAAATCCTGGAGAGTAGGGTTAAATTCCTGGCATCTTGAGAGGGATCCTGCATTTATATCATGCAAGAATGCTGGTAATCAGATACTCTTAGTCCTTCTCTTTTTGTTGTGAGTCTAGATTTTGGTGGGAACTTTTCTTTAGTGGATATTCATGTAGTGTATATCACATTATTATAATGATTTCACATAAGGCCATTATATAAAACAAAAATCTAAGTAAACTAGCAACTATGTGATATAGGTAATATGTTTTGAGTGAGTGAGTAGGAAACAAATAAAAGGTCCAGGAATACTGTTTATTCAAACATTCTCTTTTGGGAGAAATCTCTTGATGAAAAGTGACTGTGGCTTAATCTTAGAATTATAGAATCATAGATTCACCAAGGTTGGAAAAGACCTCGAAGATCATCCAGTCCAACCATCCCATCTTCTAGCCTAAAACAAATGGTGATTGAATCAGCTTCATGTAAACAAACGGCATGCAGAACCAAGAACAGTTTTTAACACAGAATAAAACCAGCCTTCTTGAGAAATGGATCTTTCTCTTCTTTATATTTTTGGTTTGGGTTCTGATAACAGATAAAAAGAGAACTGTATTCAGAGAATCAATATTTTGTAAACCATAGTAGCATCTTATCAAGAATTTATATCTTGTCAAGAATCATAAAATTTATGAGAAAAACATTCAATCTGCCAGTTCAGTTCTTTTCTCTGTATATCTGGATTCCAGTTTCCATTTTCAAACAACCTTCTTTTGGTCCACAAAACAAGAAGAAAATGGTAACATTACATCACACTGAAATAAGTCTTTGTCACAAATTGGTATTCACTGCACAATGAAGTAAGAAGTATGTTAAAACCGGTATATCCAAAATGTCCGTGTGCATTCCTGAGATACATATCTACATATTTTTTATTATTAATAATAATAAAGGCAGGGCACGGGTGCAGCAGGCCTTAGTTTCTGTCTTTGGGGACTTTCATCTTTAATATAGTCTCTTAAAAATACATGCATTGCTACATTTTTCATTACCCTTAATTTTTTCATCAATCACGTTAATTTATACAGGGGGCACTTAATAATAGCTAATTAACACTTATGACTTTTTAAATTAAAAGACCTTTGGAGAGATTACTGCTGATTGCAGAAAGGTTTTTGTTACTTCCATTTAAAAAAGAAAGAAAGAGAGACTGAAGATCTGGCTCCAGCACATGAGAGGAACTTCTCTCGTGCTTCACCGGTCATACAACAAATGAAAACAGCAAAGGCTTGCACAAAGGCAATAGTGCTATTAGCCTCCACTCCTGAAAGGTGCCATTATTTTAGCTGATTATTAAGCAGCATATATATTATTCAGAGTGACCTTTAAATAGCTGAAAATTAAATTATAATTTACTGGGGAGATATCTAAAGCCATGTAGCTATTATTACCAAAAAAAGGACCATGATCTCATGCAATCTTCTGAAAGTATGTTTTTATTATTACCAAATGCAGCAAAGAGAGGAAAAGCATTGGATTCTGACAGCTAGTGGGCTTTCATAGATTTAAATAATATTTTTAAGTAAAACTTCTGTTCTTCCAGTGACAACTCTAAGTTTTGACTGTGTTCATGTTTGTACATATCAATGAGCTGTTCATATTCACACCACTTTCCTTCTCTAGTAACAACAGTTAAATTCTTTCCTTTAAAAAAAGCATTTCTCACCATTATGCTCTGCACACTTCCCATGTTCTCTTAGAGCTGTATGATCTGGCCACAAGTCTTCGTTTTCAAACAGCAGTGAGATTTGTTTTGTTTTGTTGTTATTTCTTTCATTGTTGTTATTGTTGTGATGATGATGATGATCACGCCCCACCATTATATTCTTCCAGTTCTTGACAGCCCCAAGAGGATGCTCAATATTCACAATAACTATCAAGTCTTAAGTCAGTCTGCTGATAACAGTAGGGAATCCAGCTTAGGAAGACAATATTCCACACCTCAAGCAGTCTCTAATCACTTCTTTTGGATGTGGCACAACTACAGCTGCTCAAGGGCCTCAAGGAAGACTGTCTAACATGTCCAGTGTTTTTTCCTACAGTCACACAAGGCCATGAAGCTTCTCCCCTGTAAGAAAGAGAATATATCTCTGTCTACTTACAGGTATGTTTTCTAGATAATATGACAGCACGTTCATGTAATGTGATAAGGCTGATATTATTCCTGTTTGAAAGTCCGCCAGCCATTCACCTATTTTTAAGGTGTCAGTGTGCCACCTTGGCAGCACATTTTATAATTCATATCTCACATTAAGCCCAGCACTTAACACAGCCTGTCTATCACAAATTAAATAATGCAGGATAGCTTTCTGCTATAAATCACTCAATAAAAATCAAATCCACAACCATTTTGATGGAATGGATTAAAAAAATCATAATGAATTTTAACAGTTTCTGATTAATAACCTTGTTTTCAAAATTCTCAGATCAAACAATATAACATAGATTAGATATTCAATACTGAACCTTAATTTCTTTTGCATTCCATTAAAAAAATGTAGCACATTCTGTAATAAAAATTCTGGACAGAAAAGGGATAACATACAGAGGAGTTTCTTTTTCATTAACAGAACAATATCACAGCCTTTTGGACTATTTTTTTGGCTTAAATTAGAAGTAGAACTGCAGTTAATATTATCTCTAATTTTTGAAGAATATGTAGCCTTTAAAATTCTGGGGTTTTTGGCTATTAAAAAGAAAGTGCTAAAACAACCAGTGATATATTTCACTGTTAAAATACAATTTATTGCTACATTATAAATATAAGATACTTATAGTAATTCTGGAAACCATAGTGATGCAATATTTAAAATAGATTCAGTTTTTAATGAATTATTTACTCATTTAGAACAGAAGAGTTGATTCTAAAAGCATAATGATTCACCTCAAGATACAAACTTAAACAATATTAAAAAAAACAACAACCCAACAATCACCCTTTGGACTACCCAATATTGCTGTATGATACACCACTAAAAGAAGTAAAACAATGTTGTCAAAATAAGATGTTAATCTTCATAATAATGTGAATATGTAGAAGGAAACAGCATTCTATATTGTATGTGAGCCATGTGGGTGATGCTAAATTAAGTTTGCAGTGATGAAGGACATGGTAGATCTTTGTTCTACTGTTATTTTTCTGTTGGCCTCAGAGGACTTTGGATGAGCGTCCATGGGGGTGAACATCCTAGCTCATCACACTAGGAGTGAAATTCACTGCTGACCTGTAACAAGTAAAAGTAGTACTTTTAAGTCTCTTGTGAGGACTTTTCTGTGACACTTAACTTTTGCCATATGAGGTAACATCTCAGCTCCAAACTGGAGAAAGCAGCTGGCCCATACATACACCTGTTCTAGAGACTGCGTGCTTGTAACCCTAACCCTTTCAATTAAGATTTTCTGCAGTATAGAAGCCAGTGAACCACATATGGGAAAACCGATGCCCAGTGTTAAGACAGTCTTAGAGATGAGGCAACAAGAACCAGCAGCAGTGTTGTCAGAGGCAACATTTCTAGCATGGCTGTGCAGTGGGACTTGACATATAGTGAGGATATTTGCTGACCTCTCATCAGCAGAAGCTGGACAGAAATCAAAGTACAATAGAAGAAACTCTTTTAAATGTGTCACAAATGCAGTGACTTTGAAACTGCTTAATATCTGATGAACTGGAGCAGGATTTACATATAAACAATATCGTTTGAGTATACTTGCCATAATGCTTTGCCAGTAACCACCTCAGCATTATTCATTTTTATATTAGCCCATGATGTGACAGTGTGTATGAACCAATAGAGTTTTACTATGTTCTACTGGGTAGAAAAAAAAATCTAAATAAGAATAAAAAGCAAATACTCATCATTAAGTATTGACAACTTAATAAAGGCTAGCACAGTTATAACTAACATCCCCCATGTTAGAATTTCATGCTGCAAATGCCTTCACAGATTAAAAGTAAACTGCTGTGGTAGAGTGAGTTGAATTACTAAATATCTGAATAAAGAAGGAACTTGAAAATACACGTTTTAATTTACAATTATTTTCAACTGAACATAGATATTTTAAAATCTCTTCCTGTAATGCATATTTCTAGAATGTTACTGAATTTTCCCACCCTACCAGCAGACAACCTTTTTTGCATCATCAGTACCTGTACCAGTGATTCATACTTTGTTCTCTCAGAACACCTGAAATACTCAGCAGATTGTATTTTATGAAATCCTGACCCTGCAAATAACAGTAGGCAGTGAAATCATTATCCCTAAAGATCAAGAGGAGGGACAAATGGTTAGACTCTTGACTTTCTGTTATGGGAAAGGTAAGAGCAATACTTTCATGACTTGTGACAAGAAGAATGCAAGAGAATTTGGAATTCATGGGAAGTGGTAGTTTGCTCTCAAATATAGGACAGATTTTTCTCTAAGGTATTTTTATAAGTAAGCAGTGGCTTGACAGTTAATTCAACTCTCTACTTACCTACTCAACAATTTTAAGTCATCATCCTTTTTTTTTTTTTTTTTTTTTTCATGTGAAATCAACAGAAATGGTGGAGCTCCTTGTACATTTCCTTAAGTCTTTGGCAAGCCTTGCTTTTTGGGTTACATCTCTTCCTTGTTTATAATCAGGAAATAGATGAAAGCTTAAGATTCAGAACAGGTAGACAGCTAAGGTCCAGGGGCTTAAACTGTGTGGGGAAAGTGTTCCTCTTATGGCTTGACTATTTTCCCTGGAGAACTAAATGTCTATTTAACTCCTGTTTGGAAGACTGTCCCAGTGTAGAAGATTGTCCCTTTATAAGATCCACTTAGTTGAAGATGTTCCCAGCATTTATGTGCTACTTCTGGGATTCTGTGAGCTGCCTTGTCCCAAAGGAGCACTGCTGTCATGGAACTCGAACTTTGATGTAAATGGGGCTGAATCCATTAATTGCTTTAGAAGTCTTTATGATTTGCATTGTCCCAGAAGACATGCAGTTACAGTGGTTCAAAGATCATACTATGCTTTGATGTTACCAGGGTTGGATTCAATTAAAGCTCGAGGTTGTAAGAACAAAGATTTACACGGACAATGGAAATTACTTGGGAGCCAGTGGAAGGATGTGACTGCTGTCATGCAGCGCTCGCAACAGAAAGAACCCAGAGATTCCACAGCTACATTCTCTGTCAGCTTCAGCCCATCCACTCTCTGAGTGAGCAGCTCTGCTGAGTCTCTATTACCTGAGTACTTGCCAGCAGCCAGATCCTCATCTAGCAGGAAGGGAGAGAATTTCCTCTTTCGTTGGAGGATGATGGAAAGTTCTTCAGGAAAGTGATGAGATTTCCTTCTCCAAGCTTAATGAGCCTTAGAAAACTGCAGCTTTTTCTTGGTGAAAAGGAGTTTGTCTTTGGCTGGTGGGGACACAGTTCTTGGCCACTCCTTTGAGTGTTGCCTGACTTTAGCCACAGCCAACTTCTTCATCCTGGAGCTAGCTCCTCAGTGGTTTTCAACATTTTTTAAGTTCTGGATATTTCTGGCAGCTTGTCCGTGTGAAAATGGAGTGTGACTACTTCTCCAAGGCATGTGGCTGCTATTGTGGCCAAATGGATTCCCTACCTTAACAGACATTGTAGAGTGCTAGGTATTCCAAATTATAGAGGTTTATATCCTACAACTAACAGCCGTATCTCACAAGAAAACTGTACAAGTCTTCTACACTGCTTTGGTTACAGTTACCAGTTGCTTTTCTGGATAGTTGGCATAGTCTCCATTCAGCAACATGCTTAAGGTCTCCAAGAACTTTTTAAGACAGCTTTCACCATGGAAAGATCCTCCAGGGCACAGGGCCCTTTGTTTGGAAATTGGATTCAGACCTCAGAGCCTTGAAGTACTGGCGTGTCTGCCATTTGCAGTCTAGCTCTATAGACTGAGAAGACAATTTTACTGCCTTTATAGGACAAAGTTAATTCATTATACTGCTTACTGAGCTCATATACATCTAAGGAAGAAATCAGACTCATCTTGCAGACCGTACAGAAATCATTTTAGATTAGACACATAGTATGGAAAGAAAATAGGTAACATAATAACAGGAATGAAATCAATAACAATAACAATAATTAATAATTCATTTCCCTTTTCCAGACTAGGCACGGAAGAGTTAAAATAGTTTGTACCAATTATTGACTACAAGATCTGCAAATGATTGCATAAAATTTCCAAAATATGCCTGCAAGCTTCTATTATTGATGTTGTGCCCCGGGACATGCACATATGGATTTAATTGTCTAAAGTGTTTTATTAATTAAATTGCTATGATTTACCTCTCCCATGTTAGCATTTACAGTTTATGAAACAGCTCGTAATTAGGAAATGACTATACTGATGTTGCTTGTTTACTTTGCAAGCAATACATAATAGTGCCACATTCTTCTTTTAAACCCACCCTCCCAGGCTACCTTTTTTCTAGCCCGATTAATAGGCAACTGCTGCTGGTGCGTTAAATTGCTTTTTGGATACGTGTAGGGGAAGAGATAACTGCTAGGCGTACTGTGAAGCAGCAGCATCCTTCTTCTTAGATCAGAATCTTCAACCGTAGCTCAGTGAAGTTAATGGACATTTTCTTACTCGATTCCGCATATTTTGAGTCTGTCTCAACAGGAGAAAATCAGGATTTTTCCCTAAATACAGTGTCACACTGATTGTCAACCTCTCCAAATACTGTAGTCAGCTTTATTCTTACAGGTAAAGTTTTGAGTTTTCGTGACTGATTCCTAGAAAGATTTGCTTGAATATTTATGGTTGAATGCCCTGAATCTGTGTACAACTGCATTTATTCAAATCAAAGAAAGTGCCTGTTTCCTGCAGAAGAATATTCACCAACAAGTAGATGGGTATTACTGCAACAAAAGATTACTTATCTGATCTCTGTCTGAAAGGCAGAATTACTGAATCTATAATTAAATTTGATCTTCTCAAAATTTGTTGGTTTTTTTTTCATATTTGGACAACGCAGATATCATGTATGCAGATACTATATATAAAAGCGGAGAAAGAGAGAGAAGGAAGGAATGTTATTATAGGTAGTAGATTCTAAGATTGGAATGGAAGATCATGATCCCCTGAGTAAAATATGCCACAAAATGTCACTCAGTAATTCCCATAAATATTCTTACTTTGTCACCATTCTGCTGCTTTTCACACTGGGATAAGATCATACATATATACATGGGCTCCAGCACTCCCATAAATTCCAAATAACTTTGCAATATTTGCTGATGTCCATCAGCTTAGCACTCTGCTCCTTCCATCTTCTTCCTGAGCTCACTGGAAATGGAGATGGGCACAAGACATTTGAAGGCACTGACTCGGCTACTCTATGTGCTGGCTTGTTTGTTAAAACCCAGCTGTACCTTTGGATATAAGCTTAATAAAAACAAAATGAAATACACACAAAACCCAAAGCAAAAACAAAAACAAAAACCAAAAACCAAAAAACTCCAAACAAAACCAAAAAGTTAACCAGAATTTTTCGGAGAAAATAATACATGTAGGATGAGAATCAGGGCTGAACATGTTTGCATGGCAGCGGACATTTTCTACTGAAAATTGAGTTCACCTATTCCGCAAAACCAAAAATCTTGGCCAGTTTAAATCTTCATTTTGCTAGTGCTTAATAGATGTTATTTACTAGAAACAGAAGATAAAGAGGTCTTTAGCTTGGCTGCTCTAACAGGTCTTAACAGCCCTGGACTGTTTTAGTGGATTTGGTAAAACCTAAAATTGTCTTGTAATTGACTCCTACTCACATGCCTTACTGATCATTTGTTGTGTAGTGAGCTACACTGCACAGTGTTTAATAATGGATCTCTACACATGAAGGTTCTTTGGGGAGAGTTCATTAAAAGGAATTTACTGACACTGTTGCATTGACTTCGATTGCATTTGATGAACGAGTGAGGTCACGTCCATCTTCTGTCAGGCTGATATAGTGGTTTCTTTCTCCTTCTTTGCTCTCTATGTAACGCAAACAGAAATTTACTGTGATGTAGCAGTGCTCTGTAAGATAGATAAAACCAGATAAAAAGTGAGCTTTCAAGTAGGACTCCAGAACCCTGTGAAACTATTTTAAATAGCTTTCTAGTTTTCCAAAACGTTAATCAAAGCAGTTCTGTTTACTCCTATGAGACCTGATGGGCAGATAGCTTTGAAAATCAGATCCCTTCTTCATGTGCAAAAACATGACCATCTGAGAATGCTGAACAAAACATTACTGTCTTAGCCCACAGAAGTCCTTGCATGTAGCAACTACCATGCTTTGGAGGAATCTCTCTTTCCCTGTGGACCACAGTGGGAGCTTGCAGATGTTTAGTTTTTCTTTGCCAGGCCGACCTCAATGCTTGTGAACAGCTCACCATCCTCTCTGCCCACATGCAGATCTAGAGATGATCACTCAGCCACAACTCACATTGGTGTCAGCAGCAGCAGTTTGTCTATTCCAGTCTGTTTGGTGCAGTGCCATCATGGGCAGGGATACAGGCAGAATGCTCTCACAGCAGGGCTAGCTGCAGGCACAGGCAAGGAGGCAGCTTCCTAGGGTGGCTAGCTGCTGGGAAGAGCAAAACAACACAAGCATGGTAGATTAATTTTTCTAGCAAACAAAGCTCTCTGATACTGCTACTTGTGCTGCTGCTGTGGAAAGGTTAGATGACTGAGGACCTGATGGATCTGAGACATTTGGCAACTATCACCTTTCCCTGGAGACTCAAGAGGTGGAGTTCTCTCCCATCCCTCCCATTTTTTCCTGGGGCAGCAAGTGCAAAAAGCACGTTTCTACCATGCTCTCTAACATCACGGTATCATCCGTTCAATTTCCTATGCCCAAGGCTAAGCTTTCCATTCCTGGAGTGGCAAAATTTACCCTCCCCTCACAAAGGAATCTTTGAGTGAACTTTGCCTAAACCATGCCACGGGCTGTGTCCTTTCCAGATGCTGGTGCACAAAGTCACCTTCCTTCCCATTGTGTGCAAGGTGTCCCACACCTTCATAAACTGATTTAATCTGTATTCCAATTAAAAGCCTGTAAGGAAATATCTCTGTTGCTCTTTTCATTGTAAATATTAGAACTTTGGTTTGCCACTGGAATACTGAAGCTGGTATCTGCGCAATTAAAATACCAATTATACAGTTTTTCAGTTTTATTTTGTCCTTTACTACTCTATAAAGTTCCTTGCTATACCTAGCATAAAATAAGAGCTAATCAGAAAGAGAATAGCATGAAATCCTCAAAGATAGAATCTAACCTTTATAGGATACAGAAAACCACTTGTACTGGCACTTGGTACAGTGTTTAGCTCCATGAGGGCAACAGCGGTATATCTGCTATAGTAATGATTTTACCTCTCCATAACATCAACTGATTGAATTTCAAATGGCAACGTTTGTGTCCGTATGCTGCCTTCAAATCCCTGCCATGATTTTCAGTG
The DNA here is from genome assembly GCF_016699485.2 of Gallus gallus. Lineage (NCBI taxonomy): Eukaryota > Metazoa > Chordata > Aves > Galliformes > Phasianidae > Gallus > Gallus gallus. The sequence continues at coordinate 63,907,374 of NC_052533.1, read as the reverse complement.
TGTGTGTACAGAGAGTTTCTGAGTGGAGCAGCAGGTGGACAGCCTTTGGCTGACGCAGGGCTCTGTGTGATCACTCTGCTTAGCGGCTGTAAGCCCTGAAGTGTTTTCTCCCTATGGATCATTTCACCTTTTCTCCTGCATACATCATGGACAATGCAACGAGAACTTGCACTGACTTGGGGTAATGCCACTGTGCACTCCAGTACCCCATTGCAGCTGTTGGCTTCTAAATTAAAAACGGCAAAGGGAAGTTAATGGAGTATATATAACAAGAGGACTGCTTCTAAAGTCATGCATAAAAATCTTGCAACTGAACTATGCCTTACAAGAATAAAATGTTTCCTTACTAAGGCCCTGATCCAAAGCCCCAGAGAGTCAAGGAGAGTGCTTTCTACTGATGTCAGGCTATGGGTCAAGTCCTTAGAGCGCAGTTTTCTTCTCTTAACATCATAACTCATATAAGTGACACAGAGAAACCCTGATTTAAAACAAAAACAAAGGAAAACACAACTGTCACCCTCCCCTCCCCAATGCCAAACCTTACACTACTCTTCGCATGAGATAAGCAGCACAAACCTATCTTATTTCTTTTCCAATCTAAAACACACTCAAAACTGTGAAGTAAAGCAGTGGTCGCAATTTTAAGAAGAGACCCTCTGTTGACAGACTGGGCCAGCTTGTGAGAAATGCTCATCTTGCACTGAAGACCTAAACAAAGTGACAGGCACTATAAGATGGATACTCAGGTCACAGACCTCCAGAGATGCAGTTCTCTGGTGGTGTCTGGTATAGGCCAACCCTGCATCTCCTGAGGCTTCTGGAGGCCCATCAGTGCATCTTCACTTTGAGCTCATTTCAAAGTCATAGCAACTGACAGGCATTGTGGGTGCCTTTTTTGTGAGCTTTCTCTTGCAAATTTGGCCCCACAGAATTGTTTGCCAAATATTCCCCCATGAATGCTACGTTGGCAGTGAGATGACAGCACATATGGAAACTGCATGTTACAATAAATGAGGTTACTTTGGGGTGGTAGCCAGTCATTAGTGGGATTCTTCAGGGCTCTATTTTTGGGCTAATTCTCTTTAATGTTTTCATAAATGACTTGGATATAGGACTTGAATGTTTACTAAGTAGCTTTGTGGGGGACACTAAACTGGGAGGAGTGGCTGATTCCCTTGAGGGTAGACAGACCTTGTGGAGGGCTCTTGACAAATGGGAGGGATAGGCAGTTACCAACAGCATTAACAAGAGTAGGCCCCATATTCTGCACCTGGGATGGGACAACTCTGTCTGTATGTACAGACTGGGCAAAGAGATACTGGAGAGCAGCCCCCCAGAAAGGGACCTGAGGGTTCTGGTTGGTGGCAAGTTGAACGTGAGCCAGCAGTGTTCCCTGGCAGCTCAAAGAGCCAATCATACCCTGGGGTGCTGCAGGCCCAGCACTGCCACCAGGCGAGGGGAGAGGTTGTCCTGCTCTGCTCTACACTGCGTGGCTGAACCTCCAACACTGAGTGCAGGGTTGGGTGGCACAACATAAAGAGGGCATAAAACTTAGAGAGCATCCAGAGGAGTGCTACAAAGATGGAGAAGGCAAGGTGTGTGAGGAGCGGCTGAGGTCCCTGGGTTTGTTCAGCGCAGAGCAGAGGAGCTGAGGGGAGGCCTGATGGCGGCTGCAGCTCCTCACAGGAAGCGGAGGGGCAGCGCTGAGCTCTGCTCTCTGTGACAGCGACAGGGCCCGAGGGAACGGCATGGAGCTGTGTCAGGGGAGGGGCAGCTGGGGGTTAGGAAAGGTTCTGCACCAGAGGGCGGTGGGCATGGAACAGGCTGAGCAGCTGCCAGAGTTCAAGGAGTGTTTGGACAGTGCCCTCAGATGTAGGGTCTGGATTTTGGGTGGTGCTGTGAGGGGCCAGGAGGTGGACTCAGTGTTCCTCATGCGTCCCTTCCAACTTGGGATATTCTACGACTCAAGTATGCAAATTTGACACCCATGAAGAAACAGATTTATGTCATTTTCCTCATCAATTTTATCTCTTGCGACAATATGAATCGGCCCCAAGTGATGTATTTTATGATGGCCTTTTTTTATTAAGTGCTGAGCAAAACCTGTATTTCTCCAGAGCACTGAGGGGCCACTGGTGTGAATTTGTCATTAACATGCTAAAGAGTTCTGCTGCACAAGCAGTGTGACCTGTTCGTTTGTATGTTAATAGAACTCGTGTCTAGAAAGATTTGAAGGCAGTCTTCTGCCAGACACAGATTGTTCATTAGGACAGTGAGAAGGACTCCTGTGAAATAATAATAATAATTAATACTTTTCCACTTCTGTAGTGCCTTTCATTCAAACAAATCCAAGCACCCTGCAAATTAATTAGGCCTCACAGCAATTCTGGGCAGTGGCATCCCTAACTGATGCACCTCAGGAACTCATTGAGTGGAGATGCAGAAGGAGAGAGATTTGTCCCACACTTCCTATGGAGTCAATGGGAGAGTTTGTGAAGATAAACTACAGTCCTGACACATATACCCTATAAGGCAGCACTGCTGCGTACAGTGCAAAGAAGCACAGTGGTTTTAGAAGATCAAGAAAGAAATTTATTTCCAACAAAAGTCATATCAGTTATTATTTTTCAGTCATATAAATCCTTCTGTAAGCTCAGAGTTGTACCCGTAGTGGGTGACAAGAATATCTGCCCTGCCCTGCTTAACTTCTACAGGAAGTAATTTACTCCTTAGTAAAGTGCACTCCATTCAATGCTATTAAACATGTTTGAAATAATCTCAAAAGGTTCACTGGAGAGAATGGAAAATACTGGAAAATACTTTTGCTTATTACTTTCATAGAATTATGGGGAACGAAACAAAAACGACAGCTTTTTCTTATGGCGTCCAAATGTAAAATATCTGTGAAGTCCTAGTTTAGTACTTGTAGACAGCTTGTCATATTGCACTAGCAGTGTAAATTAGTTGAATTAAACTTTGTACATCAGGGCAAGATAGCAAAGTCCATCTTGTACTTTTGCTCCATCCTCAAGTTTGTGTTTTTTGCAGATCAAAATACTCTTAATTTCCCTTGCCAGTCATTCCTAGGATCTGATAAGTAGAGCAAACTAGTTGCTCGTGCGTAGTAGCAAGTTACATCTTTCATCGGAGGGAGATAATGTGGCTCGTCTCTGTGCCAGTGTTTATCTATGTGCTTCCTGCTGTGCTCACAAGGGATGCAGAGCAAACCACAAGACAGTGTCTTTGCCACAAAGAGCATCAAATCCGAGGAGCAATGAGAAAGAACATATATACAATTACTTTGCCATAGGAATGATAGAGCTTCATCTGGCAAATTACAAGAACACATATTTTAAGTAAGAATTTATGGGAAGAAAGCAACTTACTTTACTGAAATAATGGCAGCTATCTGGAAAAAAAAAGATGCAGAAAAAAGATGATTAGTTATTTGGGTAGGAATAAAAAGGGACCTGGAACACACAGCAAGCATCTTCTCAGTGCATTCAGATGAAGCCAGAAGTTGGCACATATAGTTACAAGGTATGGCATGCTTCTGTGTTCAGATGGAAAGAGAAAAAGCATCTAAAAAGGCTGCATGCTTCTGGTTCTCATCTGAATCAAGATTTAGCCAGGCTATGCAGAAACTCATTTTTCTTCTAGGATTTCAAGGGTTTCCTTTTATTTTGCCATGGTTTAAGGTTGTCTGCCACTCAACAGTACACCACATGCATTAATTTATCCAGCAAAGTAAATGTCAGGCAACGCCTAGAAATATCTCTTGATAAATTATCAGTGAATCTAATAGCAGAACTCATTTATGTGTTTGTTTGTTTGTTTGTTTTTCATTTGTTTGCATAGTTTTTGTTTGATTTACACTAAAACAAAATAAGAAATAAGAAAGGAGAAGAACAGACGGAATACTGGGCAATTTTCACTTGCTTCCCTTTATGGTTCAAGTAATGGGCTCAAGTTTCCTTGAGTTCATGGCAGTGAAATTAAACAAGTCAGACTCTGTGGATTGGAAACCGTGATGCATAGCAACAGGCAAAGAGGATTGAAAACCTGAAAGGTGTGAAAGAGAAAAAAAAAATCAAAATGGAAGGTACAAAAGCAGAATGGAGGACGCACAAAATAAGGAGAAATGGAAGAAAATGCAACATTTTTGAGTGGGTTTTGTATAAATGTATGGTTTCGGGGGCATGTTTAATTCATGCTCATGTTCATCTGATACAGAGTTCTTTAAGACTAAGGACTGCAGCTATATCACTTGCTGTCACACCACAGCCTTAGACAATTGCATTCCTAAATATTTTAAAGATCTCTTTACTAATTACAATAGTTTTCCATGCATCACTGTAGTTCACTGTGTGTACCTCAGCCTAATGGCAGAGCTAGAAATGTGCTTTGCTGATAGCCTCATGCTGAAACTAGCAGTGGGATCATAGATTGACTTGGTATGGAAGGGACCTCAAGGATCATCAGGTTCTAAGCCCTGTGCCGCCGACAGGGTTGCCAACCACTAAATCAGGCACCAGCTCAGGCTGCCCAGGGCCCCATCCAACATGGCCTTGACCACCTAGAATCATAGAATCATAGAATCGCTAAGGTTGGAAAAGACCCACAGGATCATCCAGTCCAACCATTCACCCTTCACCAATGGTTCTCGCTAAACCATGTCCCTCAACACAACATCCAAATGCTCTTTGAACACCACCAGGCTCGGTGACTCCACCACCTCTCTGGGCAGTCCATTCCAGTGCCTGACCACCCTTTCAGAGAAGTAGTAAAGGAGATCCACCTCCAGGGATGGAGCATCCAGAACCTCTCTGGGCAGCCTGTGCCAGTACCTCACCATCCGAATTCTAGTAATCCAATTTAGAAGAGATGGATCAGTTAAGGAACAGTTAGCATTAGGTCACAAAAGCACTTATGGCCTGTTTCCAAAGGCAAACGATGGCATTTTGGGAGAAGGATTAACATGATTTAAATTAGGGTTCAAAGTGATTCTGGGAATTACCTGTCAGGTAGAAGTAAGGGAGCTGATATCTTTCTTACTAAAGTTCAGAGATGTTGGTTGTGTTGTGAAACTGTCCTTAGATTTTATTTTATTTTTTTTTCTGAAAACCAGATACATTTTAAAATACATTATCTGAACAGCACTTAATTAAGTAGCCAGGTTTTCATCTAGTTTAACATCCTGCAAAATCCCCACCTGCCATGTGCTCCAGGCTCAGAACGCTGTGCTGTAGCACAGGCAGTGGAAGAGAGAAGAAGCGGAGGATGTTTAACATTCAGGATTTGTCCGCAGCCGATAATTTATTGGAACTCATCTGTAACAAGGCCTGGCACTGATTTATAAGTTGATTTGAAAAATAAATAAAAGTGATAGAAACCTGCATTCGGTTTTAATGATAGACTGTTGCAGCGTGAAAAGTAAGGATATGAAACATTGCAAGGAAATTAGATATTATGCCCTGAAGACAACTGCAGCTACCAGCCCATTAATTGTTAGATATTTATTATTAAAAATTTCTTTTCATGAGTGACTGCAGAATATTTGTGCTCTTAAAGTTGTTGAGTTCTGACATGAATGGAGTACATGAAGCTCATTTTTCCTTCCCTCTGTGTCTGTGTACGCGCATGAGTTTGTGGAGCTGACAAGGTAGCTGACCCCTAAATGTGATGAATCTTTGAGTACAAACACAAACACTCAAGTGCTGCCTCTGAATTGATACTGAATAGGATAATGAATGCTGGGAAGTTTGTTTTTGTTCTGAATCTCAATAGTGAGGGGTTCCACGGTGCCCTGAAACAAGTCTCTCTGGAAGTACGGAGGGCCTCTCTTTGTTTATAGTGAAAGGCACAGCATCTCCAGGGGGCTCTGGCCATCTGCATCAGCAGCTTTCCATGGCCTGGGTGCTCCCGGAGCACTGCTGATCACCCACCAGGTGCTAAGGAAAGGAGGAGAGAGGTAACTGGGAAAAACCAGCCATGTGCATCTGCCAAAACAAACAGAAGGTAAGTAAAGGACCATTTGTAAAACACTATGATGGTCTTGGCAAACTGAAGCATTATACCAGGTCTTAAAAATACAAAGGGCCTTTGATGAAATAAATTCTAAACCAACTATACAATTCACAGAAAGGCAAGAACTCCTGACATGCCCTCCCACTTCTTCTCTCTCAGTTTACACAATAACCAGCATTGCAGATTTTTGGAGGAAGACATTCCTGAGAGGGAACACACATAAAATACATAAAGAGGAGTGGTCCCTACCTCAATTGGCCTGTGATCTACCTTTCTCTTATTTTGCTAAGATTTATTAAGAGCAGTTATAGTACTTAAATGTGATAGTAATGTGGCTACAGAACCTCAGTTGAAGATCAGGTTTTAAATGCTTGCTGCTTGGATTGTCTGAGGCTAACATTACCTTCATGGACTTATACAGCTTTCTGATCACAAGATGGAACTCTACTACAAGCAAAACAATGTATGCATCCTTGTTCCTTTTTCTCTTCCAATGTATATAAGGCAGTTTATCCCCATTTCTCCACTAATTTCACTTGGAAAACCACCTCTCTAAAGTCATGTGCAGTACCTAAATGTGGTTCTCAAAAACTGAGCAGGGATGTGATCAGCCCACAGGAGAAGGTATCTGGAACTCCATCTGCCCTTAAAATGTGAACATTTCTTTCTCCATAATGAAATACACCCTACAGCCTACATATTAGTGTTATTTCCTCATAGGTGTTTCTAACAAAGGTAGAATCTGGAGGCCACGTGCTTTCTATACAGAACATGGGTTTAGAAGCGAGGTACATTCTACAAAGTGCAAAAGGAGACAGGCAGCTATTAAAGAAGATTCACAGTTATAGGCACATGCATTAATGGTGGGGTTAGCACTTGAAATGAGAATTTATAACATGCCTTAACCTAATCCCTCATTAAGATAATTTATTCTCCCCCTCAAGGTCTCACATCACAGCTAGTATTAGGCAAATAATTAGTAACAAACAATTCATTTGATCAATTTCAAGTCTTCTTTTCTAATGAACTGTCAGCCAACACAGTGCAACTGTCTCAAATATATTTATTATTACACATTATTTGCTAATTTTTCTGATGAATTTGTAGCCTGTTGTTTATCCAGGAGGAGCTGAGTGCTCCATGGTAGCTAGTCAGGGCATTCCGAGCGGGTGCAGAAGTCACAGGGCATGACTGTACTCTCTGTCTGGGAAATGGGATGTTCAGATGAGTTTTATTTTGTGAATTCTCAGGCTTTCAAGAATTGAACTTTGTTTTCTCTAAATAAAGTTGAGGGCATGCACGTTTTAATCCATAACTCACATGAGGCAGTTCTTTGTTTTGCAGTCGCGTTGCATAAGAGACTCGCAGCTCAAGCGAGGAAAAAGAAAGATCTACTTTGCTGCTGTGAGATAACTTCCTGGCATGTAAAAGGTTGCAAGCCCTTGTGCTAATTAAAGTACCCTTAGGAAGTACTGCATTGGAAGCATTTCTTGATGAATCTCCAGCAAACGTCCAACTTGCTGAAGGACTGACTAAGCTCTTTGCCCAGCTGCCCTTCTGCCTGCTGTGGAGAAACCTGTGGGAGCCTACTTAGCGAACGTGGCACCTAGAGGACTGAGAGGCTGTGAAATGAATTGGGGTCTCTGACACGGCTATATCTGGGCCACCACAGCAGCCCTGGAAGGTATTTTCAAACTACATTTTCATGGGATATCAGCCAGAATGAGAGCAGTTATCACGCTAATGAAATTCTTACATCTCTGTCAGCTGGTGGGAATAGAGCTAATGCAATGCCACTTCCTATAATGGCAGCATAAGGCTACCACCTGAACACGCAGCCCATAAGACAAAGGAAGAGAAATACAGTGTATAATAAGTAGCTCCAGTATAAAGGCACCAGCTTGGTTTTTAGCAGGAGTCACTGCACCTGGCATTCTTGTATCTGCTTTCGTTTACCTGCAAAATGGGGAGAAGTGTTTCCTCACTCTACAGGGGAAGATGACTGCCTGTTGATTCTGTTTGAAGCTGAAGGATTGACTCTGAAGAAGCTGAAGTCCAGCTTCTTACTGCAGGGTTTTAGACAATGCAATGCACTTTTCTCCAGTGTTTTATCCTTTGCATGCAAAGATGCAAAGTAGAAAAACTGTGTGGAAGGGATTTTGCGAGAGGGGACGAAGTGTCAAACAACACTGTTCTGGCTGGTGACAGTTAAAGCTTCCCTGTAATATTTAGATTCTGTGCATGACATTATCAAAACCTTAACTCAATTTTAATTTAACTCAAGAATTTCCTTAGTATGAGCTATCATAAATTTGTTACATGAATGCCAATTAAGAAATTCAGGAGAAGTTCTAGTACATGGTGCTATGGTATTTTGAACGAAGACGCCATTAAAAAATAAAAAGACAATACACTCACGTCAGCCCCTACTCCAAAAACATGTAGAGCGAGAGCAAAAAAAAAACCAAAAACAAGTTAGTATTTTGACAATTTTTCCTCTTTACTTGCGTTTGATGTACTATTTTGGAAGACTTTTAGAGTCTGCAGCTCTATCAAGTGTGAGCTAAACACGAGCCAGTATTTAGAATTATATTTGGATTTAGAGGTTGGAAGGGACTTCAAAGACCGTCAGATTCCAACTCCATGGCCATGAACAGGGTTGCAAACTGCTAGATCAAGCACCAGCTCAGCTGCCCAGAGTCCCATCCAACTGGGCCTTGAACACCTCCAGGGATGGGGCATCCACAACATCTCTGAGCAGCTGTGCCACTGCCTCACCACCTTGAGTAAAGAATTTTCTCCTAACACCTAACCTAAATCTCCCCTCTTTTAGTTTAAAACCATTCCCTCTTGTCCTATCACTATCCATGTAAAAAGTTGTTTTCCCTGCTGTTTATAATCTCCTTTTAATATTGGAAGGACACAGAGAGGTCTTCCTGGAGCTTTTTCTTCTCCAAGCTGAACAAGGCCAACTTCCTCAGTGTGTTTTCTTTGGAGGGGTACTCCAGCCCTCTGATCATCTTTGTGGCGCTCCTCTGGACCCTCTCCAAGAGTTGTCTTGTCTTTTTTGTGCTGAGGGCCCAGGCGTGGACACAGTACTCCAGATGGGGCCGCATGAGGTCAGAGCAGAAGGGGACAGTCCCCTCCCTCTCCCTGCTGGCCACCCCTGTTTTGATGCAGTACGATGATACTGTTAGGCTGCTGGGCTACAGGCACACACTGCTGGCTCATGTCCAGCTTTTCATCCACCAGGACCTCAAGTTCTCTGCAGAGCTGCTCTCAAGGAGTTCTTCTCCCAGTCTGTATGTATATATGGGATTGCCCCTACCCAGCGCAACACATTTCACTTGGCCTTGTTGAATCTCGTTAGGTTCAAATGAGCCTATCATTTCTCTGCATTGAAAATACAGTTTTGACCTCCTGCTGAACACCTTATCCCAGCATTATTCTAGAGGAGAAATGTCCTAGGAACAGATTCTCTGGTACTGATGCTTCCGCCACAATGCTGGGGAAATGCAAAGAATAAAATTAAATCAGAACATTTACAAACAATTTTATTTTTTATAGCTGGTAACTAGACCACTGGGTTTAAGACTCCTGTTCCAGCATTTCTATAAATCTAGCTTTTTTAAGTTTTGTTTTATTTTATTTTTACTTGTATCATTAACTACAAATGTAGCATCTCATCTTAGATCAAAGGTGTTTCTTTTATTTTCCCCTGTTTCTGTTAGGCACAAATTGGGCATATTCTTCAGGTTTTGTTTTCCTGTAGAATCTTGACCATTCTGACCACTGATTTGTAGAATTTGAACAAGTTTACTAAAAATGAGTCCCAAGGAGGAGAAATGTGATCTTTTCTAACAATGTGCACATCCTTACTTTTCAAGAATTTCGACATACTTCTATTCACATTTTCTTTAAAAATGATTATTAGTTATTCAGCCTAAGAACAAAATGACGTGCATTTTTGACATGAGCTGACAGCAGCCCTCTGTCCTTTGTTTAGAAGAGAAATGTCTCTTCTCTTACATACTTTTTCTTTAGGAAAGATGCTTTCTCTCTTCTTCTATTTTTTTTTATTTTTATTGGCACAACAGAAGCACTAACTTATCTATTTCAACACAAAAACTGAAACATATGAGTTTCTGGTATTCTAAGATTTCTGTCCTCCTCTCAAAAGTAAGCTGCAGTCTTCTGTAAGTAAGACTTAGAGTCTTCTTGCAGTGAAACAGCAATAGATCTGCAGTCCATGTAGCTACATTAGTCAACAGGCTTTACGGTATGTTATGCAATGCATTACATCCAGCAGAATTTGGGCAAAGTTGTAGCTATCACACATATTGCAAACTAACAAAACAAAAACCTGCAGTAGTGTCAGCTCTAAAAAATCACTTGGTTTGATTTCGGATACCAGCATTCCAGAGGCAAAGAGACTAAATTAGGTTGGAGTCATAAGTGTCAGTTATTCCACGCAGCCAAAATAAATCAACGCTTGCCTACACACACTCATTGAGGATGTAGCTCACACATTAAGCAAGATGAGATTACACCTGTTAGAAAAAGGTGTTGTTTTTATTTATCACAAGAATCACAATAAAACAAGTATAAATCCATGCTTAGTATTAACCTGTTTAGGAGAAAGAGGACAATGTTATTCATCTCAGCAGTGTGCAGCTCACTGGCTACTGCCACCACTGCTTTGATAGCTGGATATTAAGTCTACAAGCGAAAGCACTTCCTATCTTTTGTTGCAAAGAGTTCTGAGTATTCAATCAAGTATAGCTGTATCTCTTTGCTCAGTCCCACGTTTAGCCTCTTACAAAAATACTGACATAAATCTGTAAGGGAACTTTGCAGATGTGAAAGTGATTGTAGGACAGAGAGGAATGTGACCTTGTAGGGTCAGATTATCCTCAAGAACTGCCTATGTGCTGATACATACTCAACCTCTCAACTTTTTCAGTAAGTGTGTGTACACAAGTGGTTTCAATCGAATTTACTGTGTGGCAGCATTCTAAGCCTCATGTCACAGAAAATCATGGAGGCAAATTAATGTCTCTGACATCCATATGAAGGAGCAAAGTACTTTAGGGGTTCCAGTTCTTACACTTTCAGTAATTCAAGATTGTCTTTCCATGAACAGTCATATACCCTTATCTCAAAAGGATAATGTAAGGATAAGCTTGTGAAAAAAGTGTCTAAGTTGTTGTGATGCTAAAATATTGAGAAATTCCTTGTAGGGTGGCAACCGTGATACCAGGCTTTAAAGCGGTAGTCTCCAGTTAGACTAGAGGGGAGAAAAAGGAAAGGGTGCAAACAGAGGCACAAATACAGGGATAACACTATGAACAACCTGGTGCAGGTTACTCTTTGGACAAAAAGAAACGACATTCTGCAGAAGGAGCACTTCCTCGTAGCTCTCAGCTTTTTCTGTAGCTGCCTTCCCATCCACAGGCAGAAAAAATAAGCTTTCATTGTGAGAAATAACAGAGGTAATGGATGCACTGCCATCCCTTCCTGCCGTGGCAATTTTGAAAGGATGATGTGTTATATGCCATCCTATTTGCTGTTTTGATGAGCTTCAGGCATGTGCCATTATTTACTACATGAGGCTGAGAAAATAACACAGGTTACCAATTCTATTCAAGAACTTTTGTGATAATGGAAATGAACAAATGGAAGAAGAGCTGCAGATAGCTCTTACTGTGAGTCTCAATAATGTGCTAAACAGAGAGGATAAAGGGGCAATACCGAAAGTTACTTATGAACAATTCTCTGCCTCACAGAATATTAATTTGGAAAAAAATACAAAGAAAATACCAACCTGAAGCTCCCTAAACTGTGCAAACAAACACCCGTGCCTTCAAAATAAAATAAAATAAAATAAAATAAAATAAAATGTAGTAAGTTAAGTAATTACTAGAGAGAGAACAATTAAGCTGATCCAACAGTCACATATCTCTGTAAGAAGAAATCTAGCAGCCCAAAGAAAACTCACATTAAACCACATACAGCTTCCTTGTTCACCCACCTGCATATCTGCCAAACATGATTCACTCATTTTCAGTGTGGCACAGCTATTGTAAACTCTGAAGAATTTGCAAAGAGGATAATTGATAGGAACCACTCTATTTCCAAAAGTGAGGTCTCAGAATGGTGAAAATGAATGTTTCTGAACGAGGTGGATATTTGGAATGAATCTGTCTTTATGCTGTGTGTCCATAAGGGAAGCAAGCTTTGCACATGCAGATACAGCATAGAGCACTCTCTTCTGTGGTGTTTGAGTTTGAAATTTTCGGAACAGGAAAGTGAGTAGGGTTCAATAAGACTTAGATTATTTTAAATTGCTTTGAAAAACCCCTGTCATGATTCATAATGTCATTACTGAAACCTGTGTTGTATTGTACTGCGTTCAACATTATGTTGTGGAAAATCAGGGTAGCCAGGAATTGTTGCTATTGCTGTCCCGCACAGCTGGTATAAAAAAAGAAAGCGTATGGACACTGGAAGCAAGTTCAGGTGACATGGGAAGGCTACTCGCCTTTGTAGGGAGAAAATTCAAGCAGCCGAAGCTCAATTGCAGATGTTGAAGATGGCTAATACTGTGGGGGACAATAAAAAGGATTTTTTTTGTTGTTGTTATTGTTGTTTTTAAATACATTAACAACAAAAGGAAATCCAGTGAGAACATTGGTTTGATATTTGATATGAAAATGGTCATCTTACAAACAGGGAGATAGACAAAGCAGAGACTTTTAATGCCTTCTTCACCTCTGTCTTCAACACTGATTCTGGGCTCTGTCATCTCGTGTGCTCCAAGCTATGGTAGCGACCAACTGCCAGCCAGCCCAGAACTTCTGCTGGATTTGCTGCTCTACCTGGGTGCATGTAAGTTCATGGGATGCAATGGGATTCATCCCAAGGTACTCAGAGAGCTGGCTGATGTCACTGGGAGACCCGTCTCAATTTTTTTTTAAATGGTCTGGTCCAATTATTTTTAAATGGAACCTGGAGAGGCCCGAGTTGACTGGAAGCTGGCAAACATTCCAATTTTCAAGAAAGTCAAGAAAGAAGAACCTGGTAATTACAGGCCAGTCCATCTGACTTCAGTATCTGGTAAAGTTATGGAGAAAATTATTTTGGGGGTTTCTAAAAAACACCGTAAGGACAATGTAATCATTGGTCACAGCCATCGTGGGTCGATGAGGAGAAGGTCTTGCTTAGCTAATTTAATTTCCTTTTATGACAAGATCATCCATCTAGTTGACCAAGGGAAGCCAGTTTACATCTTCTTGAAATTCAGTATGGCTTTCAGTACTGTTCCTCACAGCATTCTTCTTGACAAAATGTCCAGCACACAGGTAGACAAAAACATAATGGGATGGGTGAACAACAGGCTGATAGTTCAGGTCCAGTAGGTTCTAGTAAATGGACTTACATCAGGCTGATGACCACCATGATTCTGCAGGACTCCAGTTTAGGTGCAGTTCTCTTTAATGTTTTCATAAGTGACTTGGATGTAGGACTAAAAGGTGTTTTGAGCAAGTTTGATGATGATACGGAACCGGGGGGAGCTGCTGACTCCATTAAGGGTGTACAGGCCTTGCAGAGAGATCTGAGACAAACTAGAGGGCTGGGCAGTCATCAACTGCATGAAGTTTAAGGAGCAAGGGCCATATTCTGCACGTGGGAAGGGGCAACCCTGGCTACACATACAGACTGGAGGATAAGAGACTGAAGAGCAGCTCTGCTGAAAAACATTTGGGGGTCTTGGTTGACAACAAGTTGAAAATGAATGAACAGTGTGAACAGGCAGGCAAAGAGGTCAACTGCATCCTGAGGTGCATCAAGCATAACCTTGCTAGCTGGTCAAGGGAATTGATTGTCTCTCTCTAAACTGTGCTACACAGCTTTACCTTGAGTTCTGTGTGCAGGTTTGGGCACCACAGCACGAACAAGTCATAAAACTATTACAGAACATCCAGAAGATGGTATGAAGATGGTGAAGTCTCTAGAGGGGAAGACATGTCAAGAACCACTGAAATCCCTTGGTTTGTTCAGCCCAGAGAAGAATAATGGGAGACCTCACTGCAGCCTACAGCTCCTCACAAGGGGAATGGAAGGGCAGCACTGATCTCTGCCCACTGAGAGGGGGGTTACCTGTATGTATGGGGTTGGTTCCAAAAGCTTAGACAACACTTGGTCACATACCAGGACAGCATATAAACCCAACTGCTTGATCTTGGGTTGCTTTAATCCCGGGAGAGATGGGGTTTGCAAACCTTACTAAAGATTATGGAGTTCAGGGAAATTAGGTGTGATTCATACTCAGGATTAGCTACTTTTAAGCCATTTTTTACATATATTGCTATGTAGAGTTTGTTTTCCTTTGGTAAAATTAGATGCTGATATTGCCTAACAGCAAGAATATGATCTTCAAAAGAAGTTTGAGCACTCTGTCAGATTTTAGCATCAGATGCACTGCACTGGATAGCGTAAAGCAGGCATAGGACACCACCAGCTGTTAACTTGAACTGCATACTAAGGGACAGGTTTTAGCCTATTTCTCACTAAAGTGATTTTCCAGTACTAAAATTGGGATAGTAGGCAAAGTAAATAATCCTAACTTTAGGCTAGTTCTACAAAAGATTAAAGGCATGTTAAATCTTAAAGAGCTTAAATACTGCATAGTTCTGCCTGAAGCCTACGTGAACTTTGCTTTATGCATTAAAGCCTTTCAGGGGCCCCAAATCCCCCTTGTAGAAATGTCCATGATTGTGCAAATCTTGTTTATTTCAAACTGAAACACCCATCAAGTTCAACATAAATGGGTATACCTTTACCTGCATGCAAGAATAAGCAGATTTATGGGATTAGGCATTAGAGTACTGATATGGCAGGCTACATTTAAAGACACAGAGAGCAGCAGAGAAGCCATTTATCTCTCAACAACACTGTTCTCCACTGGATAATGTTGCTTTTCTCTTAGTCACAGTAGTCAAGAGCCGTGCCTCCCCCTCAACTCTCTTCCAAAAGAGTACTTTTAACTTTTAAGCTATGTTTTGAGTCACAGAAGGGATATGTACAATTCCCATTGCCATCACTGTTTCACTCATGAGGGTCAACTATTTAGCTGGACTTGGTAACGCAAATTAAGGCTAAGATGGGTATAAGTAACTTATCTGCAAGTAGGTGTGCTTTTTTATTCTACTTAGCTTCTTTCTTAGCTTTCAAATGGCAGCAGAATTTGACCTGTAGCAAAATGGGCAACATTCAAACCAGTCACTTGTAGGAGAAGCAAAATATCCTTCATTTTCAACTACTGCTTCCCTCTGGTTCGTTTCCACAGCACCGTTTGTAGGAGACTGAGCCAACCAAAAATCAGTAACAACGTACATAACGCAAAGAAGCTTTAAACAAAATGCAAAAAGCCTATTTTATATCTCCCTTCATTTCACTTTAAATCATACCGGCAAAGAACAGCAAATAGAAGCAATTTAAGATCTCTAACACTGGTGTGAAAGAAAACAAATGGTACCATTTCATCGCTGGTATGGAAGGGCTCTGTGGGACTTGGGGTATAGATAGAGCAACTGAGAGCATTAAAATCTACTCCTTGTTCACAGACTCAGTACTAAGACAACTATGGGCAAGATACCATCTCTGCCTCATCAGTGAAACAGAGAGAGGATTTTTCTGCCTCATAGGTGAGTAAACAAAATCTTTCACTAAGCTTTTGAGCTGTTACCTCTACCATACATAAAATCCCTCTAGAAAAAAGAAGCGTGAATCCATTTCACTGCTTCCCTAACTTGTGAAGTTTAGCCTTCCTATTATTTCCTGCCATCCAGAATATATTTACATTTCTGTACACTTTCCAGAACAGTAAACAGTCCAAAAAGTTCCCACGATTGAACAAGCAGTGGTCAAACGTAAGATAAGGGCTTGTTTGTGCCTGGAAGCATGGGAGGTAGGAAGAAACAATAAAGACAAACCAGGTTAGAAAGGAATGCACTTATTACCGAAAAAAGAAAAGAAAAAAAAAAAAGGCTTAATTTATCTCCTCTGTCCTCAAAGGCAAGCTAATGAGAAGAGAGATTTTCCTGGAAGATGGAAAGATGGAATGAGGTCAAGAAGTTAACCAATAAATGCAATTGGCAAGACCTTTCCAAAATAATGGAATGTATAAGAGGTAAAGATTTGTTCAGGGAGAAAAAAGGACTTAAAAGAATTGACCAGGCTGTCATAACAGATACGGAACATAACCGATTTGTATTAGCATGGTGGGAGTTCTTAAAGCAGGAACAGAAAGCTGAAACAGCCCATAGTTCATCAAAAACAGCATGCAAAAAGGTAAAGAGCATCTAAAAGACAGACAAACAACTAGGAAAGTAAGGACAACAAACAGGAATGCTGTATGTCTAAATCTTAAAAGTACTTGGTAATTCATAGCACATGAGAAGTTAAAAAGAAAACAACCGAAAACCCCCAACAGTCAAATGCAGTATCAGGAAACACTGTAGGTTTAGGAAAGGGTTCTGAGCATTAGTTCTACACCATTTATGTATATTAATATTAGAATAATTAGCGGTTTAATGGTACTGATCTAGTGAAATACTGAAGAAATCCATTGCACAGTCAATTACTTTTCTATTCAAGTGTACCAAATAAATGCAAAAATGTAATGTGAAGGCAACTGCAAATGCATACTAATTTAGGAAGTTAAAGCTCTCTTAGTCCTACAAAAGAGGCAGAAGTGGATGGTATCACAGTAGCAGATAGCTGACATCAGAAACACCTTGGGCTGCCCTAAATTTTAGTGTGACCTTCAGTCTCATAGCTATATCTTCTAACACAGTTTTTGTGCAAAGAGGAGAAAGATGTGTAGCATAAGAATAGCAAACAACCACTTCACATGATGTTTAGACAGTAAATTTTATGGTGACAGAATCAATCTTTCTTCTGTAGTTTCATAATGTCTACTTTAAAGAGTCCGGGAGCTAACGAATCTGAAATTGCAACAGTTATTTCGATTAACCTACAAAGCAACATCGAGACAACTTAACAACAGCCCAATGTAAGTGCTCTCCTCACAAAAAAATAAAGGATTTACAGTTACTTTGCAAACAAGCCCTTACTTGTATTTCACAGACAACATAAAACAATAGACATACACAGCACAGAAGATCCTAAACCAAAATTCTGTTGTAAGAACACTTTGAGGCGTGTCAGGTTCTCTTACTTGCATGGACTATAAGGCTCATTAAAAAACAACAGCAATTCACTGAAATGAAGGTTTTCTTAACATTTCAAGAAAAGCATGATACTGCAAAGGATCACACGTGGCAAATTATGAGCTCCTCTCATTTCATTTCAGTAAGCAATATCTTTAACTTTCTTACATATTGTTGAGTAACAATTACTGAATTCACACCCATGATGACAAAAACCTGACTCTTAAATATATGCTGTGCACACTAAACCTAGTATTTGCCTACACAATCAGATTTTCAAGTACCAAGCACCTGTAAAAGAATTAAAAAACTCTTTTCTACAGTTAAAAAAATAATATCCAATCTTCCCCTGATGTGTGCTCCAGTAAGTCAGTCTCGTACACAACAGAGTAAATTACAAGGCCAATGTTAAAAGGCCAATATTGTCAACTTTATGTACTCCAGATAAAACAAAGACAAAAGTGCATTATCAGATGCGTGGAAACGGCATGATGGGACTTGGTTTGGTGATGGAGCTCAGTAGGTCAGGTTGATAAGTTAGTTGTTCTGCAACCTATATAGTGTATCTTAATTCCTATGAGAAACTTTGGGAGCGATTTCTCAAATATTCATAGAAAACAGCAAATTAATTATGTTTCTTTTGACTTTATATATGTATGGTAGATTTCACATAATTTGGTTCCTGGAAGTTCAGTAAAGTTTAATGACACAGTTTACAGATGGCAAAACTGAGACCGAAATATCATCCAAACTGATGCTCAAATGCTAATTACCAAGTTCCATCAAGATGAACTGAGATGCCAATGTTCTGTAATTGCTTCCTTTCCACTGGTTCAAAAGCCACCTCTCTTTTAAGCCTGATAGATAACCCCACTGCAAAGAGCAACTTAATTTAGGGCAAAGAACGCAAGGGAATAAAGGAGTTTTGGGGGAAAGACTTGGTCCAAAATTCACTCTTGCACCAAACTTGAAATTATAACCCTTTTTCATATCTTACATACAACTTTGACTGCAGTATGGACACTGATGATGCAGGTCCTTCCTCTCTATTTCAAGGCGCGTATATGTCAAATTTACACCTCTCCACCTAATCCAGGACACAATAAATATTGTAGCAGTGAGGAATTAAAAAAAAACCATTGTTGCACGCACAATGAAATCTCATGACTTGCTGACAATGTGCGTGTATGGGCTGAAGGGCTTTGCTGACATACAGTAGCTTGAGCATTTGAAACAGTACACATTTGTTACTGCTTCTCTGCCCTCCATTTATTCGTCCCATCATGCTAACATGGCTATGTTAGTCCATGCTCTATTTTACAACATGCCTAATATGACATATGCTGGCTACCAAGTCAGTAAGCTAAATTTAAGGCACATTTTTAGATCTGTGCTTTGATTACAAGCTCCTTGGAGCAGCAATTCTTCCCAAATGTCTGGCAAACATTCTGCGTGCACATTTTGTTTACTTTCACAAATATTTTTGGCAGAAGGCAATACTTCCTGTGTAGTTTTTCAGTTCTTTGTACATTCTTTCTGATTGCACAGTTCTGTTATCAAAGTTACAGTTGTCTAAGTTGAATAAATCATCTTTTTTTTTTTTTATGAAACAACACAAAACAAGATGCATGTAAGGGATGCAACAAGAACTATCATGACTGTGTGAGAACACTGAACTGTAAAGTGATCTGTATTTTTAAAGTGCCAGTGTTAAATACAAAAAATGAAAGAGAAGGCAAGTGATTCAAAATGAGTTGAAAACGAAAGCTGGAGAGAGAAATGGACTCAATCATCCCAAATTCACAATGAAAGACTGGATGTATGGTGTCTCCTTCTATCATAGAAAACAAAGAAAATTGTAGTCTGTACCCTAACCTTCTTAAATTCATTACCACACAGAGACTGACATCATACATATCTCAAATACAGTATCAGACGCTGTTATTCTTTAGGCCAATACTGAAGATAGAGAATTGTGATTGGATGACAGTAGTTCAGAAAACCTTCTTTCGTATCTCTTCACACCACTTTGACAAAGAGGGCCATAGGTCACAAAAAGTTTGTTGCTTCACCACAGAATGAGCAAACAACTTCTTACACTGCTGTTTCAATCATGACATTTTCATTCTCTGTTCTCAGCTCGTTGATGTCCGAAGTCCACTTTCACTGTTGGAAAAGTACAGGTGTTGACTGCTTAAACACAGTCTTATTTTTATTACTTGCAAGCAATGACCACCAAGTAGAATGACAACTTAAGATTTCCATAAAAATGGAAATTATGACAATAAAGAAGTTTTGTGATGACCTGATCAGTAACTTATTAAAAAACCAACATTTTTATTTAACGTGACAGAGTGACAACATACCATATTCTAAATCTTGCACCTTTAAAACCACAATTTGGTCAACCAGTTGCTAATTAGGTTCCCCTAAATGTGAATACAGTGTTACATTTAAATTACCTCAGCCAGACAATTAACGAAGACTAAGAAACATTAATCTGGAATCAAACACACGGCCAATATCATTAAAATGCCCAACTAAGTCTTCTACTGTGTCACATTCAGAGTGCAGCTTCTCAGCAGTTTGCCAGGAGCCGCTGTCCTTCGTTGCCTGATAATGCCACCCGATAATGGCCTATAATGCCTTTCATGATGAATTCAAGTGCTCTGGAGAAAGGGCTCACAAAAATGTGCATTTCCAGCCATCTGCAAGCAGAGACTACGCCTTCAGCTCCTTTGGTTTTAATAATGTTCCCTTTGGAAAGTGAATCAGTTGAAGACTGTTCCAATAAAACAGGAAGTCAGAGTCTAGACATGGCATAAACCACTCTATACAGTTTGTGACAACGTCCTTGTTTTTCTTTCTTCCACATTTTTTTTCCAAATACCATGCAGTGAAGGCAGTTTGATTTTATCCATATTCTTACTGTAAACATTAAGAAATATTCCAAGGACGACCAGTAAGCCTGACCACACGTATCTGAAGGGGAGAGAAAGGAGGGAAAAGAGGTTACCATTAGCACTTTATACTGAACAATATTTATGATTTAAAGATAAAAATAAAGATCCTACATTAATGAGAGAAGAAGTAAAGAAAAAAAACACTACTACAAAACACAACAACAAACAAGTTAGTGGACTTAGAGAAAGAATTTCCTCGAATCTCCATTATTACTGTGCGGCAATCCTTCCTTTTCTTGTACTGAATGGACAGTTTATTAAGGTGGTTTCATAGTTAAAAAATAAACATTAACTGTTCTTTCTTATATGAATAAAGTAGGCCTGAGAGGTTTTAGTATGTTTTCCTTGTCTACATTTAGGAGAGCTATTCTCTGTACAACTGGTCTAAAACACACACTCATTCAGTGTCTTATGTCTATACTTCTCAATGAACACTTCTTGTTTAAGCCCTGTTATTTGAAGCCTCAACATTTTTACCTGGGATAAACTGCATTTGGGTATTGAGCTTTATGCTTTGTTCTTAAGCTTCAAACTTAAACGTAGCAATAAAATTAAGTTCTGGTTTGTTTCAAATTAGAATTTAAATCACTGCAATACCTCTGCTGCATTTTTTCAAGGACAAAAAACTCTTCATTGAGATTTAAAACAGGGAAGAAATCAAAGCCCCAGAAATTTTAATTTTAATCTTCTTCCCAGATAGGAGAGGTTTCCACTTGTTAAGAAAAGCTCACTAAGAATTCACGCTTGTGCTCAGAAAAGGTGTAATACCGAAGAAAGGCCTGCCTTTAGCCAAACCTTCCTGCAGAAAGTACCCAAACAATTCATTAAGTATCATAAATCCCAGATATTACGTATTTCTTAAAAAGCAACAACAAGAAATGCCAACACATGGAACAGTTTATCTTCCAGACCTTTAGAAAAATGGAAACTATTTTCTCTAGCATGATTAGCATCAAGACAATATCTACAACAGACTGTCAACATTGTAGAAGATATAGAACAAAAGCCATTGAAGCCTGAATATTATGACTACTATATATATTATACTATTGCATAAAATAACGACTGTTGTTATAAATCCATGATCAACTTTTTAAAAATAAAATATATAAAAATACACTTAAAACTATAAATACTTACTGGAATGTGAATGGCTTTGCAAAGAACAAAAAAGAAAGCACAATTGTCATCGCTTTTCTCCCTGTTGTTACTGCAGAGGAAAACAGAAAATTATTTCTTTAAGAATCCACTGACAGCATAAGAACAGAAGACAGACTTTGATATTAGTAGACACCCTTACTACACAGTTGGGGATCTGGCTATACTCATTGTCATTCTTGGTGCAAAGGCAAACTGTAGATGCACCTCTCCAGTGTAAAGTAACACTAGAATCATGAGTCAGGACAAGGGGAAATGGTTTAGCAAGCAACTTAGCAAGGGTAAATTTAGGTTGGATGTAAGAAAAAAGCCTATACAATAAAGGTGGCGAGGCATTGGAGTAGGCTGCCCAGAGACATGGCGGATGCCCCATCCCTGAAGACATTCAATGCCAGGCTGGACCAGGCTCTAAGCATCATGATCTAGCTGTGGATGCCCTTGCTCATTGCAGGGGAGTTGGACTAGATGATCTTTAAAGAGCCCTTCCAAATCTAGCAAGGGTTATATGATTCTTTGTTATGCAAAACAAGTACACCATCCAAGTAGTATCATCCCTAGTCCTGGAATCTGCAGTACAAAAAGTCCCAGAACAAGACTTTGTGTTTAACAGCTTCACTCTAATCAATTCATAATATCTGAAAGGAATGAACAATCTCTGCAAGTAACTGATCACGTGAACTAAAACCATTGGTCTGTTAAAGCTGAAAGAAGTGGATTCAGACCAAACGGGACTTGGGCACTCCAAATCTCTCGCCATTCTCATGTGACTTTATCACAGTCCAGTGTTCTAGACAGTTGCTTTGGGCTTTATTGTTATATATTGTTAGAAGCCATATTGTAATTCTTCTGAAGTTAATGCAATTTCAGTTATATAGCAGTGCAGAGAAATGTAACTTGGGCTAGGAATCTAGAAGACCAAGGATACCTGACTTCAATGACTATGCACTAGTAAGCTTTCCTAAAATTCTTAAAAGGCCTTCTTCCACATGTGATCTCACCACTAGCAAAAACAAGGCTGTAAGAAAAGTTGGGAACACAATTCTGCTAGCAAAACTGTTTTGCTTACTCTCTAACTATAACTTTTGACAGTTATTTTCAATGTCAAAGCTATATGCTATGATTAAGAATGACATGTTGCTAGTAAACTGCATACTTGGAAACATATAACATTTATCACTGAAACATGCAAACAGTAAAGGTATTATGAAAACCTTGAAAAACATTAACAATGCAGCCAGGTATACAAATTCAGCTATGAAGGGCCAGAGAAGGCGTTACATGACAGCACAGGCTTTCATTTATTAAAGAATCTCGTACAATTGTCTGTACCAGTGGAAAACCAATCTTTTTAGCAGCAGAAAATATTTTAATGACCATAAAGCACTTTTTGCTATAGCAGACAAAAAAATCTTTTCTCATAACTACAGCCATATTAGTATTAACGTAACACCATGACAAAAGGAACCAGTAACTACAGATGTATTTTCATGCTTTTTTTGTCCAGTAAAGCAAGTTTCACCCCCACAAGCTTCTCCCACTGAAGTTTTTCTCTTAAAAGCATATTAAGTACTGGAAGAAACAGCCTTAATCATTGCTTTATCTGCCCCAGCCTCAACTGCTTGGTAATAATTTCTATACATTTCAAGGAATTTATGCACATCAAATAGAATGATTTTCTGTTACATGAAAAATTAAACGTGAATGGAAAAAAAAAAGAGTTTTAATTAGAAAACAGTTTACAGATGAATAATTTAAAAAATGGTTAAATTCAGTTTTCCTAATCGTGATTATTTCTGTTCTTTCAAATCAGTTATTAATTAAAATATTTATGTAACCATTTCCTTCTAACTTAAGTGCCTTTTCTTCTTTTTCCCGATTAAGTCTGATAATTTCTCATTCTGCTAATAGAAATGCAATTTTCATTAAACTCCATCACACCGCTCTCTCCAATAAGGAGGAGAGGTTGACGGGGGGACAGTAATGAATGCGGTTGTTCTTCCAAGGCACAATAAGCCTTTTCACATGGCTAGGCCAACACAGAAAGGGCTCAAGCGTTAGGATTGTCAAGGTTAGGCACAAGGAAATCTGGGAAGGTTTTGCTATTCCACAGCACTCTTAAACAATTTTTACCACAGGTAGGTACTCCTTCTAAAATTTTTTAAGAGCTGCTTTAACACATGAGCCAAACCTCTTATCTGAGCCAACTTTCAGCCACTAGATGTACTAAACTTCTATAAAAACAAATATGAAGTGGTAGTGCTACAGAGAAGAATTAATAGAAAATCAGAACATGCAATTTTCAGGTCAGAAAATAACTGTTGTATCTTCCTCTCCGCTAATGCAAATGAAGTAGAGCGTTACCTGACAGAAACCAGCTTTTGGGGGGAGAGGGAGGAGAGAAAAGGAGTTCCATGGCATCTTGCTACACCTCCCCACCCCAGTCCCTTGTGACTGATGTTTGAAGTTTTAAGAAAAGGTAACCTGAGGAAGGAATGATCCTGATGTAACCATTCTTGACAGAATGCTGTAACAACTACACATGCAACAAGAGAACCTAGATAGGCAAAGGCCTATTTTTTGGAAAATTCACACAGGTGACTTTGAATTTGGAAGCAACAGTGCTGTTCAGGCAAACCATTCACTATTCCAGCAGCTGCACATAGTAAAGAGTAATAATTTTAGGGATAGTCTGAAAGCAGACATACAGAAAGATGCTGAAAAACACTCAAGCTCCTTAAGACTTTTCCTTCAGTGTTGTGAGATGCATTGAAAATGTTAACATTGCAATTAACTACTGCTAAAATTAACAGCAGGGTCACTTCTGTTTATCCTGGCAGTTGAGGATATTCCAGTACGTAAACACTTCAGCTGGCTGTTTACAAACTCACTGTGATACAAGTTGAAAACACTCATTCACTTGTAATAACCACATCATTTTGCTGTAGCTTTGCTACGCTCAGGTAGCAAGTGTCTCATGCTAAAATTTGTCTAAGTTTCACATAGACAGATGCAACACAGAACAGACTAATGCAAACAATTTCTGTTATTTGTCTTATCAGCAGTTTCTTTGATTTAACTACATACTGCTCCTCCTTTAAGGATCTTAGGTAGACAAAGTTATCAATAAGCTCACTTCTTTCTATGAAGCAATACAGTTGGCCTTCAAAATGGAATATGTTTAATACTTTTCATTGTTTCTAAGGCATACATATCAGCTAACATATTAATAAAGATCATGTATAACTAGATGACATTACTTGCCAGTGCAGTGCTGAGACTGGTACTTGCTGTCTACTCACTCATACAGAGCTTGACAATTTTAGCTATGAAGATTTTGGTCTCTCTACGTGACTTTTCCAGATGACCGATTACTCAAGATGAAGGTTATGCCCAGTTACAGATGGGGTAAGAGTCAAGTCTGACTACCTATGGAGATTGAAAATCTATAATGGTTGTGACTGCCTCTTGTTTCAAGTCCACTTTTTTCTCAGCAACTGGGATACGTGCCTGGAGATTGTCAGCACGGTTAGGTCTATTTGCATTTACTCACAGAAAAATATTGAAGTCAAAACATCATATCACAAACTTTTTCACTGCATATTAACTGTCACAAGAACAGGTACAATGACATTTTGTGACTTTCTTAACTTGGAGAGGATTACAGTAGTCTTTAACACACTTGAGAGATTCATATTGTTATACATACACGTGCAGCTGGTGACTGGGAAAACTGTTTTCAATACATTACTGATACCTTACATTTGTACTTTACATCTTCTTTTTTCTTGACATAGTTGATACAGTTATATGCTGCATAACGATTCAACAGAAATTGTGACCACTTCCATTTTTGGGCCAATTGCTCTGTAAGCCTAAAAGAAGAACCAAAAGGCTAGACAGTCTGCTTCTGCCATTAACATTACAGTCCAGGAGCAGTCTGTTTAGTTTATATCCTGACTTCCAAAACAAATACTCCTTATTGCATTTCATTTAATAAAAAACTAAATAAACTGTCACAAGAGTCAAAATTTGTTCCACTTGAGTTTATTTTGAACTGACTTTTAGCGTACACTTAACATTGCTACAGCAGCATTCCACTAGAAGTGTGTGGACATGCACAAAATCTTCAGAGAAATCCTTCAGACCTTTCCTAACAACATTATTTCTTGGAAATCTCCAGAAATTCTATGCTTAAGGTGTCTGCCATGCCTTACTTGAATATGTTTTTCTTCCATGCTTCAAGTAACGCTCATCTTTTCCTTTATATCTTGGCTGCATTCCTCAGTTTAGAATAGTGCTGTTTCTGTATTAAATCACAGCACAGGCCACCTGCACAACACTACTTAATATGCTCTGCTGTGTTGAAACTGTAGCAGGAAAAGGAGGAGGAAGTTCCCAAATATACACCAGAAATATGCATACTAAACAAATCAACATCAGCACAAACAGCATAAAAAGAAGGCCAGAGAAACAACAATTCTCAGAAGCTATCCTAAATAATAAAAAACTTCAAGTTTTTATACCAAAAGCAGCACAGATACCATTTGTTCATACCTGTTACAGCCAGAAGGGCACCAAATATTTTAATCAAAGCTAGAACGAAGGATATGCCAAAATATCCAGTCAGGGAGAAAAGGAATGCATAACCGTAAGTCTGAATTGGATGCTGCAACAACAACAAAAGCCTGTTAGGAAAATGTAAAACAAACCCTGAGGTATTAAAAAGTGACAAAACCACAGACTTTAATCAACTGCTTGAGCAATAATAAGCTGCTCAACAATGCATTCATGCAAAGATTCTTATTTAATTTTAGTTAAATAATGGAAAAATAATTATGAAATTAGAAGCTTATGATTTTGGTCTTGTGATTTCATTGTTTTTGGTTTTTAACATTATCACATCATCTTACGCAATAAAGACTAACAACATATTTAATGTATGAAAATACACAAGTCAACCAGGTTACATGATGAAAATAACATTAGAGAAGTGGGGAGATTTTCTAAACTATACAGAGCAATGGTTACTATTGAGGTTGTTTGCAGAAAAAAAAAAAAAGGAAATTTTTATACCTACCTGTGAGCAAAATGCTACTGCAGGGCTTAATCCACTAGTGCAAGTTAATCCCAATAAAATATACAGAAAACCTATTGAGTAAGAGTACAAAACCTAGAAGAGTTTAAGAGAAAATAATTACCAGGTGATATCATATTAAAGTAGAAAATTAAATGCTTTCAAATATGTGACCCTATTAATATTTTCAATTTCTGAGATGGATTAGAAGATATTTTTTACAAGTATTCCTGTTACAGCTTATGTACAAGAAGTGAATAATAAGCACTAATCATTCTTCCTACCCACAACTACATGAAAAAGTTCTGGAAGCTAGACAGTTGATATCCTGAAGTCAATGCTGACTGTTAAATCCTCCAAGTTCAGGATTTCACAGTCCAAATAAAGCTTCTGAAAACTATATAATTAGCTTGAATAATACGCCAAAGACAGATAGATTTCTGCTACTTATTCTATACATTAAGAAGCTTTTTACATTAAATGTGCACTTAATCACCATGAGCTGCCACAGTATGTGTCACAAAGCATCACCTGTGTCACTTCAGTTCACCTACACCACACAACTGCATTATAGCTATAGGATACCAATTCTTGACCTATGATTAGTTCTGGCCTAGTTCAGAAGCTAGAGCTGCCCTTCTATATACACACTGGTGTGGAAGGAAGCAACTGCTGTTAGTGGCCCTTTCCCTCAAGAAAGGGAGACAGCAAACAAAACCATTTCACATGTTACTAAATAGAAAGCATTGACTTAGTACACTTTCAAAACTCAGTGCCAATTACAGACATGTTTCTTCTGGCAAGGGCTTTAGCAGTTGTTTCCGTCTTGCAGTATCTCAATTATTTGCAAAAATAAACATACTAACAATTGATAACAATGCCACGAGATGATGAAACGCCTGCCACTGCTCTACAGTAGATGAGGATCAGTGTATGTTCCAACAGCAGAACTACTTTCAATTTCTTAAAAAACGGACTGATCTTCAGAGCTCTTGTGCTGCACAGTGTTTATACACATAAAAGTTAGGCTCTAATTCTTTGTTTGCCTTTGCAACCATCCAGCTTTTATCCCAGACTTATGATCTTACTTTTCAGAACAAGGACTCAGCAAGACGTAGCTAGTTCCTCATAAGGAAGCATGAAATGTTTTCCTTAGAATCAAACATAAGGCAAAATCAGACATAGTAACCACTCTTCTGGAAAATGATTTTACCTACAAGACATCTTTTCATAACTGCTTAATCCAGAGTGAGCTCCAACTTCTGCAAGAGATCCCATGGATGACACATTCCTTCACTACCCAACTGCATTTCCGAATCATTGCTCATTAAACGTGCTCCCTGACTGAGAGGACCTCTTAATCCTCACTCACGATCTCAAGTCTAGAAAGATAATTTCTGAAATTGTTTGTATTTCTGCACTGAATTCTCTGGACAGAATCCAAGAATGCAGTATCTAGGCATCAAAGAAAGACTTTAATGTCCTTAATCACTACGCTGACTTTCTACAAGTGGAAGAAAGTACCAAGACCAATATCTGTTCATCTAATACAGAATGGAAAGCAAAGTTTTGGAGAAATTGTAAGACGGGTAACAAATGTCAGATGATTGATTATGAGAAACAAATTGGGCAAGAAAGTGGCTGTGTACACTGTTTTGTATTTCAGATATCATAGCTATAAAAGGAAGTGCTGAGTCAGATAAGGTCCACCCAGCTAAGATTTCTGCCTCTGGCAGCAGCGAACACTAGATACTAAGAAGTACAAACTTAAATACAAGAATACTGTGATATCTTCACAGTATATTCTTCCATTTTCCAGAAACTGCAGGTTGAACTTCTTTTATCATGTGCATGAAATGAAGCTTCGTTCTATTTCCTCTCCATTTCTTAAGCCGTTCTCACAAATGAAGAACCAGATTGATTAGTCACATCAGATGAGGTATTGTGAAATTTCATTTGACATATCTGTTTTTATTTGTGGCATATTCAAATGATGTTCGTCATAATAAAATCCTGACTCAATTTTAGAGAAAAAGATGCCAATTTCAAACAGAAGTTTACCTAGAAGGAAAATGTCACAGGATGAGAACATATAATCCATGTTCCAAAGAAGCATAAAAAAAAAAAAATTTGAATAAGACTTAAAAAAAAAAAAAAAAAAAAAAAATCATGTATTTCACTGAATTAGGAGCACATAGAATCATAGAATGGCCTGGGTTGAAAAGGACCACAATGATCATCCAGTTTCAACCCCCTGCTATGTGCAGGGTCGCCAACCACCAGACCAGGCTGCCCAGAGCCACATCCAGCCTGGCTTTGAATGCCTCCAGGGATGGGGCATCCACAACCTCTCTAGGCAACCTGTTCCAGTGCTTCACGACCCTCTGTGTGAAGAACTTCCTCCTACTATCTAACCTAAACCTCCCCTGTCTCAGTTTAAGACCATTCCCCCTTGTTCTATCACTATCCACCCTCATAAACAGCCGTTCCCCCTCCTGTTTATAGGCTCCCGTCAGGTATTGGAAGGCCACAATGAGGTCCACTCGTTCCAAAAGTCAAACTTTTACTGATTTCAGCACAACAGAACAAGTTCCATAAAAGGCTGCCTTTTAAGTACTAGCACACTTTAGATTCAGAAACTCATTAAGGAGAAAAAGCAACGCACTCTACACAACAGACACTATCTATGATGGAAGAACAGTATGTAATTTCTTAGAAATCAAGAGCATGAACATATAGAAAACTCTCCACTGACTCCAGGCCTGCAGGGCAGACTCTTGTATAGACAAAAAAAAAAAGTTCCTTGAAAAAAATCATTTATATAGAATATTATGTCCAAATGGAGACCAATGTTGAGTGGCATTGCTCAGTGACTGGTGCTGGGAATGGTGCTATTTAACATATTTGTATGCTATATGGACAGGGGATTGAGTGCACCCTCAGCAAGTTTGCAGAAAGACACCGAGCTGAGTGGTGCAGATGACATGCTGGAGGGAAGGGATGCCAACCAAAGGAACATTAACAGGCTTGAGAGGTGGGCCCATCCAACGCCGTGAAGTTCAAAGCATAAGGTCCTGCATCTGGGCTGGGGCAATCCCAAGCATAAATACAGGCTGGGCAAAGAATGGCTTTAGAGCAGCCCTGAGGAGAAGGATTTGGGGGTGTTGACTGATGAAAGACTCAACATGAGTCAGCAATGTGCACTGAAGCCCAAAAGGCCAACCATATTCTGGGCTGCATCAAGAGAAGCATGACCAGGTTGAGGGAGGTGATTCTGCCCCTCTACTATGCTCTTGTGAGACCCCAGCTGGAGTACTGCATCCAATTCTGGGGCCCCCAACACAAGAAGGACATTGAGATGTTGGAGCACGTCCAAAGGAGGGGCACAAAGATGATCAGAGTGCTGGAGAACCTCCACTATGAAGACAGGCTGAGGGCTCTTCAGCCTGGAGAACTCTACTGGGGGATTGTTATAGTGGCCTTCCAGTACCTGAAGGGGGCATAAAGGAAAGCTGAGGAGGGACTTTTTATAAGGGTATATAGAGACAGGATAAGGGAAAATGGCTTTAAACTGGAAGGGGGTAGATTTAGACTAGATATTAGGAATAAATTCTTTACAGTGAGGGTGGTAAGACACTGAACACACTGCCCATAGAGGTTGTGGATGCCCCCTCTCTGGAAGCATTCAAGGCCAGGTTGGATGGGGTTTTGAGCATCTTGGTCTAGAGGGAGGTGTACCTGTCTAAAGCAGGGGATTGGAACTAGATGATCTTAAATGTCCCTTCCAACCCAAACCATTCCGATTCTATGATTCTGTGGTTTTTGTAGCTCCAATATACATTTGAAATTAAATACAGAAAACAGCACCCTTGAATAAAAAGCCTCCATAAAAGAAAAAAAATAAACAAAAAAACCCCAAACCAGACAACTCTACAAAAAAATAGAAAAACAAATAGAAAAAAAAAAAACAAAAAAGCAAGGATGCGTACAAAAAAAGTAACTGTTCAAATATCAAAGAGAAAAGCAGATACAATTTCTTACTTTGTCATTGTATACGTTGTCTATGACAGAACACGTTTCAAAATTGCAAAGGATGTTAATTCTGTATTAATTCAGCCTTTATCCTGCCCAGATAACAATATTATTTGGATTATTTAAATGCTCTTGATGTGTGACAGAACACTAAATGAGAAACTAATATATTTACCATTTCTGAATTAGAACCATTGTGCAACTTCATAGCTTTTTCCTGTACATTTCCTATAACTGCATCTGCACAGAGTGCAAGGGATATTAGGACCACACCTAATAAAGGAAAAACAAAATCCTGTTAAGAATATTTATCATCAAAGCAGAATAGTGATATCAAAAAATCACTCCGTACTTATCCTGAAAAAGCTCAGAAATAGCAAACCAGTAATACAGTAATAAAAAATATCTCCATATCAAATCCATATCCGATAAGCTCAGGGAGGGAAGGTTTAGATTGGATATCAGGAGGAAGATCTTTACAGAGAGTGGTGAGGTGCTGGAACAAGCTGCCCAGAGAGGCTGTGGATGTTCCATCCCTGGAGGCGTTCAAGGCCAGGTTGGATGGGGCCTTGAGCAACCTGGTCTAGTACCAGGTCTGGAGGTTGGTGGCCCTGCCTGTGGCAAGGAGTTGAAACTTAATGATCCTCGGGGTCCCTTCCAACCCAAGCCCTTCTATGGTTCTATGATTCTATGCTACCTCAAAACATCAGCAAATCTATTTTATTATTCTAACACGTTTTAACAAATCTGTAAAGCAGTGTCCACTACCACTCCTCCCAACAGCCAAGCTCCAACCTCTGTCTGTGTCTAGGCTTGATAGGAGTATCTGGTTATTGCTATTAAAAAAAAAGAAAGCTCTAATTTTCTTGTAGTAAAAACAGTGAAAGTATGTCAATTGCATTCACTTAGGTATTTTTTAATAAATAATCAGAGAACTTATTCCTTTTAGAAGTTAGCCCTATATTATTTCCCCTGAAAAGAGGAAAATAGAAATATTAGATGTAGTGATAAGAAAAATGCAAGAGGATTCACCATGAAAATCCTTCACTGCTGAAATATTCTACTTTTAAAAAGTACTGTTCAGGTATAGACCCTGTGGTTTGATGCTACATACCTGGCCACAACAAAGTCATTACAGAATCAATACTGTCATCAGCTTTCCGATAACAAAAAATAATAACTCTCCATTCATGCCAGTCACAATTCATTTCTCAATCTCTAAATTCCCATTCTCTCCTGATTGTAGCAAGAGTTATATTTAACATTGCAAGAGTTAGAAATTAATGATACGTACAGATTAAAATACCACTTTTCTTGAAGTAAAACATCACATAAACTTGCTGAACAGAAAATATTTGTCACCAAAATCACGTTTACTGCCTGTTCTAGTGTTGGTCCCTTAAAAGAACATGATTATCAGAGAAGAATGAGGAGTGGAAGATTCAAAAGAAGTAGCGCTGAATTTTCTTAAGATTACATTTCTAAGACTGGAAGTCTCACAACAAGCATTCTAAAGGACTAAATGAAGTTTAAGCTCCTGACAAAGAAAAGTAAAATAAAACCCCAACTTTCACGAGTTTCAGAGTTAAGAAACTTAACAATTTCATTTATCTGCGAAGTTTATGGTAGCACCTCCCTAGTAAACTTCAGGATATAGGTGAACTTCTAACCAGTTTTTTCGAGTTTGGGAACCATTTCCCTTCCCATGCCAGACACATGCAATTGAAGCAACACAAAAAAGACTGTGTGGGCAACTCTTCATTATTCAAAGTTGCTCTGCACTGATAAAGGCATGAATCAAATGTAATGGTATTATAACCAGAATAGTATTGGCTATGCTACAGACCACAGTATATACAGACAATAACTTTCTGATTGAAAGTGACAGTCTTGATCCAGCATGTCTCCATCTGTGCTAGCATACTGCCTCCAAGCACACAGGCAAATCACAGGACAAATGCATGGGTTCAGTATTGGATTGATATGAGAAAAGTTATATGGAATCTGCAGTGAAAGCATGCACTGAATGAAGACATGTAGAGACAAGAGGCATGTAAATTTTACAAGGCAGACATTGGGGGCACGAAATCAGGAATTGTTCTACTCGTTGAAATAGCACTGGACATGCCAAGTAGCAGCAGCAAAATCATGAATGAGAGCAGTAACATTGTATACTATAGAAAGCACAAATAAAAATGTTTGGAAGAACTGGTTCTACACTAGTTCTGAAAGAGATCAGATCATAGAATCATAGAATGGCCTGGGTTGAAAAGGACCACAATGAATCCAGTTTCAACCCCCCTGCTATGTGCAGGGTCGCCAACCACCAGACCAGGCTGCCCAGAGCCACATCCAGCCTGGCTTTGAATGCCTCCAGGGATGGGGCATTCACAACCTCTCTAGGCAACCTGTTCCAGTGCATCACCATCCTCTGTGAAAAACTTCCTCCTACTATCTAACCTAAACCTCCCCTGTCTCAGTTTAAGACCATTCCCCCTTGTCCTATCACTATCCGCCCTCATAAACAGCTGTTCCCCCTCCTGTTTATAGGCTCTCTTCAAGTACTGGAAGGCTGCAATGAGGTCTCCCTGGAGCCTTCTCTTTTCCAAGCTAAACAATCCCAGTTCCCTCAACCTTTCCTCATTGGAGAGGTGCTCCAGCCCTCTGACCATCTTAGTGGCCCTCCTCTGGACTCGTTCCAAGAGTTCCAATTCTTTGTTGTACTGGGGGCCCCAGGCCTGGACACAGTACTCCAGATGGGGCCTCACAAGAGCTGAGTAGAGGGGGATCACCTCTCTCCCCCTGCTGGCACTCCTTTTTTAATGCAGCCCAGAACACAGTTGGCCTTCTGGGCTGCAAGCACACACTGCTGGTTCATGTCCAGCTTCTTGTCCACCAGGAGCCCCAAGTCCTTCTCCGCAGGGCTGCTCTCAAGGAGATCTTCCCCCAGTTTGCATAAATACCTGGGATTGCCCTGGCCCAAGTGCAGCACCCTGCACTTGGCCTTATTGAACCTCATTAGCTTTTCAAGATTTGAAGATCTTGCACCTACAGACTTGACTGAATCACCATATCAACATTTCATTTTATCCAACTAATGAGATACTTCAGGACAGTGAAATATTAACACCAGGTATACACTTATAAGCTACTGGATACTTAACTGCCTCAGCAACACATTCTCACATTTGCAGTCCCCACCACGTACATGTATTCAAGACCAAGAAGTTATATGGAGCTTATGTGCCCATTAAGATCTCCGCCTTCTAGAAGCCAGACACACATAAGATTAGAAGACATAGCAGAGGTAACTAACCTCTGTAACTCACAAAATGCCTCAGTCTGCAAAAGACTAAACTGCATCTGACATTATAGTCTAGAATGGAGAAATTTGCACAGAGGTATTTTTTTCACCGTTTTCCTTGCTACAAATAAGAGGCAATTTCCATTTATACCTGTAATGACAGAACAGTGGAAGTTTCAGTAGCATCAATGTTTCAAGATCGTCTCCTTGGGCACATTTTTCCCCTCTACTTTATCTCCTGGACAGTCTCTATTATTTGTAACTATTTAGGTTATCTGCCACTACCTCTCTAATTTAGTTATGCTAGGAGATTTTCTGAGCTCTTATTAACATCTCTATGTTGAAAAATATATTCCTTCCTTCGTTACAAATATGTACCTGTTCTGGCAGAAGACAGTTTTGTTTTCTTTGCTGAACTCTTTCATGTGTAAACAAAACCTGTGTAGATTCCTTTTATGACCCAGCAATATCGAGACTGGAATTCAATGGCAGAAAAACAAACAACAAAACAAACAACTTGTAACATTCTTGAAGGTATGACATGGGCAAAACTTAGGTTTGCTCATGCTCTATTTTAGTACTTGCATTGGATAAAGACTATGCATTCTATTTAGTGTACATAAAACAAAACAGACAAGAAGGAATAGAAAAATGGAGAAAGTGCATCCCTCGAAGGTGAACAGTAGAATTTTGAATTACTGCTGTAAAAGTAGACCTTACCTGTACTTCAGAGATCACTAGACTATAATCACATGCAATTCACCTTCATCTTACACTCAAAATAAGTATGTTTTGTCTAAGTGGCCACCCAATTGCATGACAAACACATTAATGCACAGCAAGTTATATAATTGAGTGATTCTAACAAAGTCTTCCACTACCAGTAGCACTAAAATTAATTGTCATACTACCAAGCATATAAGCAAGGGAAAAGATATAGTTCAAACAACACCTTTCCATTTGACCGTTAACAACGCTAGATGAAATGAAGTTCTCTTAGGATAAAAAGCCTCTATTTAAAATGATAAATTCATTAATATTTTATGAACAAAACTTAAAAATCAATGTTTTCGCTATTGAGAAATGAAATTTTTGCCATGAACATTTCTAATAATGGTTACTGTAATTAATCTCAGATTTTTAAAGGAAGAATACGCTAAAAATTGATTATTCAAATATACTTCAAAGCTCAATAGTAATCCAAACACTGATCAGGTACATAAAATGCATTTTAGGAATAACCAACTCGCCCCTCTCATTTGCAATAGATTTTCAATTAAGTTTTTAAACATAAGAATGTTAAAATGTTTTAAACTTCTGATCTCATGCAATATGGAAAAATTTACAGTACCTACACTCTAAGTAAGAGTTAAATCATCAATAAATACAAAGGTTCTGAAATGTAACAAGACTGAAAGGTTGAACTGGAAAAGACATTCTACCATTTTAAGATCCTCAGACTGAATTTTTATCCTATTTATTGTAAGGCATCCACAAGGGGTGCCTTGTGGGGAAGTAAGGGGAAGTAAATATTTCTTAAGAACAAATATGTGATATTTCAACATAAAGGGTGGTTATTTCCCTAAGCTTTAAGACCCTAAAAACTAAGGCTTGGAGTAAATGTCTCTACCGCCACAGATACATTTCTGCCAGCACAAAGACAGAAAAAACCCTATATTCTGAGTAGGATACATGAGGCACTACACCAAGAGCTCTTAAAACTTTTATGAAACGCCTACAGTAGAAAAAGTCTGCATTTAATTATACTAGAAAAATTCATCTTTACCTGTCAAGTTGAAGTTTGGTGCAACTGTGCTGTCAGCTAAAGTAAACCATATTAATCCAAGACTCATACATAGAGCAGCAGACACATCTGCAATGTTGTAACGTTTTCCTGCAAAAGCAATAAAAACAACATGAATGAGACTCTAATATTCACAGCATTTTTGTATTTACCCTGTCAGCAAACTAGAAGGCAAAGGAAAAACTGTTTAGTCGTCCTTCACTTCAACAGAAGTCTTAATGCTCCAGCCTTTCATGACTGAAATTAGTTTCTTCTATAGCAGCAGTTCCTAAAGCAGATCATTATCTGATTCTTGTGATTGATTTTAATTTTACTCCTTAGACACATCCTCCCTAACAAATCACCATCTGAGAATACTCAGGAGAATCTGGATATTTTCTTAATTTTTCCTCTTATTCAAGAGACTTCATCTGCCTTTATTGTTTAGAGAAAAGTCATTCTCAAACACCAACAGATGATTTGGGAACTTTAAAAACCCTACTGCCTTTTAGTTTGAGAGGACGTAAAGTGGAAGTGGAGAAAGAGAGCAGGGAAATAAAAATATGTATATATATCATTGCTCAGATAAAAATTATCCAACAATATTTGCTGGCCTGGAGCACTATACAAGCTCAGTCTATTGCAACTACAGTGTCAGAAATGTGTAACTATTGACAGTGTTCCATAACATCTTCATACGCAGAATTTAACTGACTTAATGAATCCTTGTGTACCAAAGAAACATTAACTTTTTATAATATACTTAAACCTACTAACTCCAGAAACACTGAAATTTATTCACATAACTATAGTCTTTATCTTCTGTACTCCATATCCCTTTTTCTGTTCTGTATCTGTTCTTCAGATACAACGATTTGGGGATTAGCCAAGGATGACTGAAGTCAGATATACACCCAATTAAATCCTTTTACTTTGAACAATAAATATAATACAACTTTCAAACAAAAAGAGTAGATTTCTTCACAAACCATTAAATCCTAGGTGATTTTTTTTTTTAATTTCAGCACAGAAAATGGTTTATTTATGAAGTGTTTTTGTTTAGAAGTAATACTGTCTACGTAAAACTGAACTTTGGCAACCCATGCAACTTCTTTTTTTATCACCTTCTCTGAGAAGATGCTTCAGAAATTTACATTTTACCTCCTGTAAGAGAAATGGTACCTGTTCCTCTCCAGTCAGTGGGATTTAGCAAAGTACAGGATTCCAAACACAACTGTACCCTCAAAGATAAATAAATAATAAAACAGCAAGACCAAGACTTACCTTGTATAAAAACCCCGCCTACCATAACTGGAATCAGTTTACAGCACTTGAAGATGACTTGAGTAGGGTAATTAAGATATCCTAAAGAGGTATTTGACAAACCCATAGTTCCCACTGTTAAAAAGGCTATTATCATGTAGGTTTTGCCAGGAATTCTACAAAACATAAACATATGAACGTTGGTATTACAGACATATCTGGAGGACAGTTAGCTTAGAAAAATTATATAAAGGAATATGTTCATAATAGAACTTGATCATTTTTCTCACTCATTTTTGTTCCATAATAGCAATTTTAAAATGCACATAGAAGACTGGTTTCAAACTTTTTGTTTCAGTTACTGCCAATACATTTTGTTCAAATGGAAGACACAAACTTCATGGCTCGAAGTGTCCAAACAAGAATGTTTTAACCTCCTTCTGAGAAGGTATATCACACAAGAAACAAGACAAGGGCTCTAGATTGTTTGTCAAACGAAACAGAAAAGGTCAGTACACCTACATAACCTGAGTCTTTGTCTTTTCATTGTCACCATGTCAATTTGTCTAAGTTTTCATATTAACATTGGTGGCCTAAGAATGAAGAATGTTGAAAAAGTACCACTGAAAAACTCAACAGAAATAAGAGGTAATTCAGATGCTATAAAAGGAGAAACTCTTTGAACATTTTCAGGTTTGTTCTTTTCAATTTGACAAAATGATCACCTGATAACAGATGATCCAGCACTAGCTTTTACCAATCACTGCGTTCACTTGGTGATTTTTCAGAGTTAACTGTCATGCATATGTTCTACTATTTCTCATGCATATTCAAAGCCACAGTTAGCAACATAAGGAGATGTCTTGTGGTAACACTGTTTTACCCATAACTCATTATATGATGCAGGCATACTCTGAGGTATTAACAAACAATTCATAAAATAAAATGTAAGAGTGAATACAGACTAAAAATTAGGAAACAGATTTTTAATGTCTGCAAGAAGTTGCCTGGATTACATAAAACAAAAGGTAAAAATATATTGAGGAGCTACATTACCGATGTAACTTCCGTACCAGGGCAAGTACTATAACCAATACCAAACATTTTGGTAATGAAAACATAAATACTAGTTAACACAACGTCTACCAAGTAACTACACATTATCTAATGTAAGTCTGAAAGTTAGCTACCTCGAAATATTCTCAGTTATACTGGTTGTAAAATAATTCTATTACCTAAAATCAGTATACAAGAAGTCAGCTAGTGATGAATACTTGTAAGCAACAATGGTTATGCTCAACTAGGAAATAATGTTTTAATGTAGTTTTAACATTTGCGTACATGACAGCCTCTGTCTAAGCTTCCAGAGTGCTTCAATGTGCAATTTGCAGAGGCTGTACTTGGGCAGGAAGCCAAAGAATGGCCACACTGACTCATATCAATCTATCCCATATGCTTAGGATTCAAGACGGCAAGAATCTCCTGGGTTTACTGCAGTTAAGTGCACTTGGGGTACTCTGGACACGACAGTACCAAGCAGCACAGTCAGTCTGTATCAATTCACTTTGAGACTGAATACGCTCCATAAATGGGACAAAGCAACAGTACAAGTCAACAAGACCATTTACATGCCTGAGTTCTAGGTGGATGCTTACAAAATATTTTTAACACTACCCTTTAAGTTCAAATTATTTTTATCATCAATCTACTAACAATGCCTCAACACATTCACAATGATCCAACAGAAGATAAATTTACCATAAGCATCAAAATGTTTCTTTTTTTGACTGAAAGCATGCAAAATGTTTGGAAAAAAACACGTACCTTCTTCTTTTGTCCTGAATCAACTGCAATTCTATTAGTCCAAAAACGGAATAAAATCCAAATTGCACTAAAGTGAGGTACCAACCAAAAGGTTTAAAACCTTCCACTGAAAATATCAATTCCTATAAAAACAAAACCCCACCAAGGTCACATACATACACCAAAATGTTATGTTCAAAATACTGTTTTTTTTCTTTGTGTACATGCAAATCCAGCCCTTGTTAGAATTAACTAGAATTCACTTACCATGTACAACTTGAACAGTACTGAAGATAATTTAGTTTCTCCAAAATGCAATAAGAAAATGTACTGCTGGTTCAAATCCGCTGAAATTAATGGATCGATTCATCAGGGGAATACACTTGATCCATGAATATTTATCTCAAATTATAGATGGTTTTCAGTCTGCTTTCCAGTTCATTTACTTGAGCAGACTCTTTTTAGCGAGAATTTGTAAATAGCTCAAAATCAAATACATATTTCCACTAAAAGACACATTTACATCACTTCGAAGCATGGAACTAAAATTTTGAGTGCCTCAATTAACAGAACTTGTGAGCGTATAAATTTGTGGGCTGCAGGGACATTTAAACTGGAACAATTTGCAATGGAAAAACACAAGCACTTAATAAAGAATTGCATGTGTGCCAGTTATAGGTAGGTAGGGCAGCAAGAACAACAACAAAAAGCTGCTTAATTTTTTTCCTTTTGAGATTCTGCTTTTATTCATTGAGAACTGTCTAACTGTTACTTCCAAATGACCTTCTTAGATGTTTTGGAAAACCACACTGAAAACATGATGATTTGAAACCTTTTCAGTCATTGCTTTATTGAGAAGACTCAGTTGAACTTCCAAAAAAATGAAAAAAGAAAACAGGAACAGAAACATAACTGGCCAAGATAAAAGCAAAAAGGCTGTCAGGAGAAGGAATTCTTAATGAAAATAATAAAATACCTAGCATTCCCCTGAACACTATGCTTCTGTTTAACAAACAACAAAACATGTACTTCAGCCTTGTCCTGAAGGATGAGCAGAGAGAACAGTGTCATTACTGTACTGCAGTCACTGAACTCAAGTGGAGATGTCAGCAACAATGGAAACTCGATGTCAGGGAAGCTTTCCACTCAGAAAGTGGTGAGTTCCAGAGAGGTTATGGATGCCCAATCCCTGGAGGCATTCAAGGCCAGGTTGGATGGGGCTCTGAGCAGCCTGATCTAGTACTTGATCCAGCAGCTGGCAACCCTGCCTGCAGCACAGGGCTTGGAACTCAATGATCCTTGACGTCCCTTCCAATCCAAGCCATTCTATGGGTCTATGTCAGTCTGAAAGGTTCTAAAATTTCTTTTTAGAAGACTATAAAATCACATATCAAAACATACATTAAAAACAATTATGTGTTGTGCAGTATGTCTTGAGCATAGAAATAAAAAACAAATAATAAAAATGAACTGAGCCAAACCTCAACCCCATGTGAATTTTTGTAGAATGTTAAGATTATAATTGCTTGTTGCTCTTAAATTCTAAGAGCTTGATTTTGCAGTGAATATTTATTTT
The DNA here is from genome assembly GCF_016699485.2 of Gallus gallus. NCBI lineage: Eukaryota > Metazoa > Chordata > Aves > Galliformes > Phasianidae > Gallus > Gallus gallus. The sequence continues at coordinate 63,867,157 of NC_052533.1, read as the reverse complement.
ATACATCTATACATATTAAAATAGTAGCATATTACTACTCTAACGAATTTCTTTCAGGAAGGGAGAAGTACAATAAGACACAAATTCATAGCATTTACCTGTAAATATCCATAGATTAGATAAAACATAAAAACTCCAGAAACACAGATGAAAAATTGAGCAGGTTTGTTAAATTTGCTAAGATTAATGCCAAGAACTATAACATCATCTACTGATTTGATATGGGGTGACATAGTCTGAGATTTGGAAGGTACACTGATGGAAACGTATTTTCTTGCTGAAGTGAATTTCAGATCCATGACTCCTCGTTCGCTGCATTCGGTGCTGCTGTTATCTTCTTTCTGTCCTTCTTTTTCCTCGTGTCACCTGACTGAAAGCTGAAAGAAATATGACAGTCAGATAAGACATAATATACAGCTTTCTAACAATAACAATAAACAAATGTGAAATTTACACGGAGCATACAAAGGTTTAAGAGTTTTGCTGGATTATTTTATTTGCAGCACACAGAAAACTAGCATCAGTTGCAGAGTATCTCAGACTGGCCTTTCCATACCAGTGGCTACTTGGCAAAAGAGTGGTCCCCAGGATCAAATCCCAGTGAAAACACCAGTATGGAGGCACTGCTACTCTGCCTAGTTTACTTCATTTTCACAAGGAAACAGAGCAGACTAGTCCATTACCTGTGAGAATTTGCTAAAAGCTACAGATTTGAGACGGTGATTGGCTAAGTGTTGAAGTGAAAGAAATTATTCCTTAACTGTCATGCTTACACACTGTTTCTCACACACTTCCGAGGAAAAGAATTTGAAGATAAAAACAAGGAGAGAAAGAAGTCAGTCTCAGAAATGAACCTGATTTTCTGACTAAGTACACACTATTGGCAATCCATTCAGTATGAAATGCATGCAGCCATTTCTACATGTAATAGAAAACAAAACTGGACAAGGGAAGCGTGGAGAATGAAGTCAGCAACTTAGTAGACTGACAGGCAAATAATTTTTAATTCCAAGTTCAGGACAGATTATGACTTCTGAAACTTTTCTTGTTCTCAGCCTCAAAAATAAGCACATTGGTCCATCTGTAGTCCCCAGATTTTTAAGCAAGTCCCCAAATTTTTAAGAGAGTCTACTTCAGCCAGCAGTCCATAATCACATTGAGTTGGTCTCAACTATTTAATCGGTTGTGATCCTCTCCTTAAAAATACTTCTCACTATACATCTATGAAAAATACTCTTTCCACCATTTCCAAATGGAAAACGTACTAGCATATGAAGGCTAGATCATGCAGTAAGTGTAGTAAACATAACCTGCACCGACTTCAACAATTACACAATATGAGAAATGACAAGTTTAGCTCAAAAAGGAAAGAAACACATATAACCGACATTGTGTTTACGTTTCCTTTTTTGATACAGCCTGGATACTACCAACATTCCTATTAAAGTTCTGAAGGAATAGCTTGGGGACTGTAACAGTAATTTAGGGACTGTAATAACTATGCTTAAATTCAAAGCTCTTCAGATGAAAACCAGAAGTAGAAGGTAAGAATTTTACCCTTGTGGACTGTTAGTTAATCACAAAGTGAGGCAGTCATAAAAAGGAAGAAGGTTAAGTAGGCTGGTTCAGTAGAGATACAAAAGTACCGATAGCATCCTAGAAGGCAGAAGCAAACTTTTTGATACAACACCATGCACGTTTCTGATCCCTCTCACAGACGAATGTAAAGAATGACTGCAGAAAAGGCTGTAACGATACAAGAACAGAGAGCCCACCTTGTCAACAGAATCAGGGTTCCCTAACCTAGCAGAATCCCATTAAAAAGAGAATAGAGCTGCTTTAAATAAAAGTATCATAGTGATCATCATTAAGGAGAAAAATAATTCTAGTTTTAATAGCAGTGGATGGAGAGCAAACGGGCAAGAACTGATCATGAAGAAACTTTACTAGAAATTATCTTTTCATCCCTACAATACTGGTATTCTAGAAGAGAGTAAGAAGAAAGAAGAAACAGCTGAACTGCTTAAAAGATGGGAAGTTTATGAAAGTGATTATGTGGAGCTGTTAAGTTGGGATTTAATTACTGAACAGGTCTGTGTTTACAGCATTACTTTGCTACTGAAAGCAGAGTAAGGGTGCCTGAAGAGACACTTGGTGATCCTTACTTGATCACTGAGAGAAACCACTACATCAGGACACAAGTTACTACTCTTTCTGAAAGAACTGAGCAAGGTTAGGACTCTAAATTTCAAGCCTAAGGAACAAATACCCTAGAAAGGAAAGACATCATAGCAGAACTTCTATTTATGTTACGGCCTGTTCAGATCTTTCCCGACCAGTATCAGGAAAAGTGTTTTTTACTGCCACAATTTCTCAGCAACATCAAGAGCCTGCAGAAATAATCTGAGCCTCATTTCTCATCTGAATGGGAAAACAGAGACTGATGTACACCCAGCACAACGCATAGCCACATACTGTCAAGCGAACTTCACGAATTCAGCAATGGGGAAAAGCGTACAATGAAGTTTTGTACCTAAATCTCCCACTTTGGTCACTAATTTAGACATTATTTGTGGAAGATCTGCAAAAGAAATAGAACATCACAGTCCGATCAGAAAAAGTAAGGGTAAGAGAAGGCAGTAACAAGTGTACTTATTAACATAATTCTGACTTCTCAGCTATTTATATACAAAGTATTTCCTTAGCAACAAGGCTAGCTTTTACAAACTGACAATTTAATTTATTGCAGATTCTAGCAGTAAAACAGTAGTAACCCTGATAGATCCTCTTGGACATGACTGGAGCTAAAAGATGACGCACAATAATTTAAACAAAATCACAGAATCACAGAATGGCCTGGGTTGAAAAGGGACCTGAAGGATCATGAATCTCCAACACTGGTGCCACAGGCAGGGCCACCAACCTCCACATCTAATACTAGACCAGGCTGCCCAGGGCCCCATCCAACCAGGGATGGAGCATCCACAACCCCTCTGGGCAGCCTGTTCCAGCACCTCACTACTCTCACAATAAAGAGCTTCCCCCTGACATCCAACCTAAATCTTCCCTCCTTCAACTTATAATCATTTTCCCTTGTCCTGCTGTTATCTACCCTTTCAAAGAGTTGACTGCCTCCTGTTAATAGGCTCCCTTTACGTACTGAAAGGCTGCTATTAAGTCACCCCGCAGCCTTCTTTTCACCAGGCTGAACAAGCCCAGCTCCCTCAAGGCACATTATTTAGCGTCTGAAGAAACAGTGAGTGCATGCATTTGTTTGAAACACTCTCTATGAAGCGATCTCACTAGCAACAGTACTGGAACTCTTCCAAAGCCTATTGTGACTTTTCAAACTGTCATTTTACTATGTGTCAAAAGTGCTACTCATCCTTTTCTCCGGAAAAAAAATCCCTCAAGCAATGGATTTGACACGTGTAAAACAGCATGCTCTCCTATCTTTTTCTTTCTCACTGTGGGAATGTAAATTATACGTGCTTTAGAGCAAGGATGCTTACTATTCCTAATCTTCTGGGAAAAAATACCCCATGCAGAGTAGGATTTCAACAATTCACACAAGGAACGCTGAGTGATTATAGTATGAAAAAGAGGAAATTTGAATGCACAACTGGAAAAGCAACGTTTCTTCGGCCTCCAAAAAGCTCTTGTAACAATCACGGAAGAAACACAAGCTGGGCAGTAACCGGCATCTCAGTACTCTTCCCAACAACACCGCTCCCCTGAGCTGCCCAAGCCAAACGCGACGCCGGCCCGCGCCAAGATCCGCTTCCACACGAACGACCCCACCAACGCTAGGAGCCTTTGCTCGGCTCCTGCAGGGAAGGAGCAGCACGAGCCTCGCAGCTGCGCCCTCCGCCGCCGGATCCGGGCCCACGTCGCGCCACGGGGCACAAACAGACGCAGCCCTACCCGAGCACCGGCCCCAGGCGGGGCCACAACCGGAGCTCCCAAGCAGCGACAGGCCGCCCCTCACGTCAGGGAGCTGCCGGCGGAGATTCTCATTGCTCACAGGGCCAACACCGGCCCTTCCTACCACGCTCCCGGCAGGCCCGGCTCGCTCCGCGGCACCCACGCTACTCACCGTCGCGCTCAGCCTCCTCCCCGCTCACTCCCACCGCGTATCTGCGGGGAAAGGGAGGAGGACAGCTGGACAGGAAGCACCACTGCTGCCCCGCTTCCTCCCTCCCGCAGCGCTCCGCGCACACCGGAAGTGGCGGTGCCGCCAGGGCACGGCGCGAGCACCGATCGTATGGAGCCGCGCGCTCGGCGCGCTGCTCCTCGTCCTGAGGCGGCGGCGCTCTGGACGGCGCGGGGGGGCGCAGGGTTCGAAGGGCGGGAGTGCTGTGGGGTTCCGCTGCCGCCTCCGGTTCTTATGTGTGAAATCGAGCAGTGACAGCAAAGTGCATAGGAAATATAATAGCATAGAGAACGTAAGAATCAGGTAAAAAGCTTAGAACGGGAAGATAGCAAAAGGATATACAGTAATTAGGTGTTACTTCAAATATGGAGGTTGTTCCGATAGTAATGCCTCCAATTTATCTGCATGGAAACTACAACAGATACAAGGAACACAATAACGCCTTTTGATAGAGTAGATTCTCAGCTACAAAACGCTATTTTTAAACACAGTCACCACCAGCAGCACCACATTTTCACCCACCATGAACAGCCTGCATGTCACGCTGGTAATAACCTGCAGCAGTGGAGGTGACCCACTGTTGCTATCTCTGCTGCTGAAATGCACCACCCGCCACCTCACTGTGCTCCTTTCCACTCTTTGGTCTCCATCAACATTCAACAACCATCAAAGACAGTCAGTGGGTGCCATTTTTTCCACATGAAGGAATTCCACATGAAGAAACGCACAGCTTTGCTTCATACTCACTCCCATGACAGACGCCATTTTGTCAGACTGCCCCTTTGCTGCCATCTGTCACATGGCAACAACATGTAACGGAATACTGGTGGGAAGGTTCAACCTCTACTGCCATACCACCAACATCTGCCTCTGATGTCACGGGCCAACAAAATAAAAAGGGAGGCATTACTTCCGGATCAGCCATCGATACATAAAGTTATTAATCATATGGCACTGTAAAATGGAAATACTCTGCAAAATAGTTAACATGACACATAGATCTTCATCTCTTTGTAATGTTTGGGAAGCTCGAGGTTTTATGTTTGTAGTTTTCTAAAATTTGTATTTTATTTTTTATTTTCTCTCTTCCCCCCCCCCCCCCCACCCAGAGCTAGCATAGTACATATGCATGCATTATGGATAGCGGTTTGAAAATACATCAACATTATAACTTCTTTAGAGTATTTATTAAGTGGTAGGCACTGATAAGAAAGTGAGTGCTTCACATTGACTTGAAAAATAAAATGTGAAGCCCTCAAACCTCTTAAATAGCCTTTCTGAAAAAAAGGAATGAGTGATTTTTGATGAGAATAGCACAAGGCTTCTTCTTGAGAGGTTGCGGTGCTCCTTGGTTTGGGTTTTTTTTTTTAATCTGGATTATTTCCCACTTGCCAAATGATGACGCTTTTGTTATCTCCGTGAAAGAAGTAACTACTAATAAGTAAATAAATACAAGCTTGCACGTGGCCACTGGCAATTTTTTAGCTTCCTTTAAGTAAATTTTCTAGACATGTCACCTGTAATAAACTTTATTATTATGGATGTTAGCAGAGTGATTATTTCTCTACGGTGTTATTTTTTTTTTCCCAGGTGGGAAGTAGGTATCAAAAGGAACAGAGCAATAACAGCAAAGCTCTCTCTCTCACCTTTGATGTTTGGCAGCAAGTTAAAATACATAAAAGGCAAGATTTGAACCCAATGCTGAAGAACGGAGTAGAATGTACCTGGATGTTTCAGTGGAAGACAGCCGGTAGGAGGAAAGTTCAAATCATGCCACTAATTGAGACTGGCTAAGTAACCTGTAATCATAGAATCGTGGAATCACTCAGGTTGGAAAAGACCTTAAAGATCATTGAGTCCGACCATGACTTAACCATACTACCCTAACTCTAACAACCCTCTGCTAAATCGTGGCCCTGAGCACCACATCCAAACGGCTTTTAAACACATCCAGGGATGGTGACTCAACCACCTCCCTGGGGAGACTAGGGGAATGAAGGGCTTGGAGCCACTGACAAGGAGAAGTGCTGAGGAGAAGCACACTGACAAATGTAGTTCTGATGTTCCCTCACATTTGAGAATTTGAAGTCCTGTTGCTGTCTTACTATAACTGTTTCATTCAGAAATATGTAAATTAGTCTGCTTGATTTTGTCTCAGAAGGTCTCCTGTCTGTGTGTAAAGAACATGCACTTTTTTTTTTCTTTGCAGTGCATTTTTCTATGTCCGTTATATATATTCCATTATTCTAACTGCAGAAAGCATGTAGTAGAGTTAATGCTGGAGAATGTTCTCTTTAAATAAAGCAGAGAAATGAAGCACAAGTAGGATGCTTAGTATTTATCTCACAGATGTTTCTGCAGTCTGCAGTATGAACATGTATGGATTACTGGTAAAACTGGGAAGTAAATTACATTTTCTTTTTTCACTTTTAAAAATGAAATTAGGGCTTATGAAAGGAACTGAATTCAGACTCTGGGGACTTAGCTTTTCTGTTTATCCAGGAAATAGATATTGTACATCACAAGCAGAGGCAGTGCAAATTAAAGATCTCGAAGTTGTCATGCTGCCTATTTGAACTTCTCATTCTTCACTAACTCAAGAGGAAGTTTACTTTGTGCACAAACTTAATCCTTTGTCTTTCATCTGGAATGCATTAGTGAAGATGCACAAGCAATAATGCTCATGTTTGTAGTTCTGCTGACAAAAAGTTGTGTTCACTACAATCCAACTTAGAAACACCAACTTTATGATATTATCTTTATGGCCTGGATTGTTTTATGGATCCTTGAATATGAGCGTTCCTAATTTCTCAACTGTAACATAGTACCCGTGTGCCCATCCTCTCAGAACTGTGTGTTTTTTGCTTTGTCTAAGTATTTTTAGAACCTACTGTGTTGACTGAAACATGAGATATGCAAATGAGGGTGCAGAATGTGATGAGTTAGGCAGCTAAAACCAGTATAATTTACCATGCTATTGTCTTAACTAACCAAAAATTAGTTGCAAGGCATCCTATTTTCGTATGGATTGTGCTTTAGGGCTACACGTAAGACAACTAAGTACTATGCAGAAGCAAGTATTAGAAGGGCATTTTGCCCATCATAATGTGTCATTCACTGAATAAGGGAGTTAGGTGAGCCTAGAAACTCAATTCACAAACAGAAGTGAGAATGTTTCTGTAGCACCGGGAAAGGGGGAAGAGCAGGAGCTTCCCTCTCCTGTTGATGACTATAATGCTCTAACTGATAATTACTGTATGTTTCACTGTAAGATATTCCTGCCAGTTTTGTACTGCTTTTTACTGCTGCTATTCTTGGAGCAAGCTGCTGTGGAACAAGAACAAAGTAACTAAAGCCACGTGCAGAAGAAAGCCTTGATAGGATTATTTGTTAGGAATATTTTTAAAACTGGGAATAAGTGCCTACTGAAGCTGGGAACAGTGACTTAGGCGTCACAATATTAATTTGATTAAGCAAGGATGTTTTCTCTGATGTCATCCCTGTTATTTAGGTTTCTGCAGTATGTGTTTTCTGAATCCTCTATCGCTTGCTGTACTTTAATGCCAGCTGAAATGACTTTTTCCTAGCCTGATTTTTAAAGGCTTTTCTAACGTATGTCACGTAGCACTGCATTTTACTGCCCTGGAAAACTGAACTGCAGTTTTAACAGTAACAAAAAGCTTCATGATTATAGAATACCCTGTTTGAAGCGCGTGATACATCACTTCGTATTGAAGGGGAAGCTCTTGTATTTAGAATTACAAAGTTAAGTGAAGGTTTTTCCTCTGACATAACAAAGGTCTGTAATATTGATTTTTAAATCTTTAAATTGCGCTTAAAACTTGTAACATATGAGCAGACAGATAACCTATCAAGTGTTGCCGACTCTCTAGATACAACTTAATATTCCTATCTTATCTCTGGCGCTTGGATATGCAAGCAGAGAGTCTTGTTTTTTAGAGAAAGTGGGTGTGCATAGGTGCATTCTCTCCCTTGTTGGGAATTAAGTTCATGGGGAATTTTGCACCTGCAACTGGTGGGTGTTAGAAAAACTGTGCTTAAACCAGAACATCTTCAAACTGTGTTGAGCGTTACGACCTGAGGAGGTTAGTTCCATTACTGGTCAGTCCAGTTCACAAAGAACCTTCTGTAGAAGAAGACCGTTTTATTCATAAGCGGTTCTGAACAGGTGTTCCAACATGAAACTGTTTACACCAGTGACACTCCAGAGCATGTGAGTAATAGCTGCCTCACCTACACCTCCTGCTCCTTTGTTACACTGGAGAAGATGGCAATGAACTCGTGAGACAGGCTGATGGAAACAAAGTTTTCTACATAAAAACTTCTCACTGTCCAATTACATGATTTTAGGAATAATTTAGGGCCTTCTGAGCTACAAAGCGTGGGTCTCCAGACTCCCCACGGAGGAGCCCCACTCCCAGCGCCTTGCTCTCCGACGGCTCTGCACGTGGAGGAGCTCCACGGCCCGTCTAGCGCTGCGCTTCCCGGGGGTGCCGGCGGGCCTCCACGCCGCACCCAGCCCTGGGGAGCGGCCCCGCGAGGAGCCGGGCCAGGAGGCAGCGAGGCCCGGTGCCCAGCGCCGCAGCCGCTCCGCTCTACTCGAAGCCGGGGCGGGAAGCGCAGTTCCGGGAGGCCCCGGCTCCTCGAGGAGGGCGGGCAGCGCCCGGCGTGCTCCCCGAGCCCTGAAGGAGGCCGCCCTCCCTCCCCGCCCCGGCGCCGCTAGCCGCGCTTGCCCCCTTGTTTAATAAAACATCGAAAATGAATTTTACAAATGACTGTGCCGCTGACAAAGTCCCGCTCTCACCCGCAACAGAGCTGGGGCCGCACGCGCACGCTGCTGCTCCCTGGAGGTGTTTGAAAGATGTGTTAGTGTGATGCTCAGGGACATGGCTTCGTGCGGGGCTGTCCGACCTTTGGGCTTGCCTGGGCTGCGCTGCTGAGTGGAGTTGACATGGGCTGCATTTCTGTAGGTTGCTCCAAAAGTAGGGACTCCTACTTATTTCCATGGAAACTGCAGCAGTTACAAAGAGCACAGTAACACTATTTGATAGAGCAAATCTTCAGCTACGCTATTTTTCAACGTAATCCACCATTAGCTAGGCATTTTTGCCAACGATGTACAAGAGCTTGCATGCCATGCTTGTAAAGGCTTGCACTAGCACAGGTCACCACTGTCGCTGTCTCCACTGCTGAAATGCACCACCTACCCTCACGGTGCTGACATCCACGTTAGGTCTCTATCAATGTTCAGCAGGCATCAATGAATGTCACTGGGTGCCATTTTTTCCACATGGGTAATTCAATGACATACCTTTGCTTGATACACATTTGCATGTCAGACACCATTTTGTCAGTCTGCCCCTCTGCTGCCTTCTGTCCCACAGCAACAAAATGTAGCAAAATATTGGTGGGAAGGTTCAACCTCTACTGCCATACCACAAACATCCGACTCTGATGTCATGGGCCAACATAATAAAATAGAAGGCATTACTTTTGGAGCAGGCCTCATGAGTTATGTAATATAATTAATGAATATAAGCAACAAAACGTTTTATTTTTTCATATTTTTAATTTAAAAAAGGTGAGCGACAAAACAATAAAAATAGTGGGATGTTTTACCTTGTTTTTGTGAAACAAATGAACCAGACTGGTTCAGTGGCAGTGGTTGCCATTCTTAGTGAGCTCTCAAGGTATTTGTCAGAGATTTTTGATGAAATTTTACTATTCTCGTACTTCGTCCTTGAAACCAGTTGTTCACACATGTATGTGCTGCCAAAAAGCGATGACAAAAGCAGAACCACCACCATAATGACACGGGGCAGGGGGCAGCTGCAGGACAGGATTGACCAGGCCTCGTGCAGAGTGTAACACGCCTGCTGTAAATAGTAGAATGTGTCGTGGCTGGGCAAAGTTTGATTTCAGGTCCTTCTGAGAGTGGTGATGAGTATTTTTCTGGAAGTGTAATGTTTTGGAAATTTGCTATGTAAAGATTTGGCTCTTTATGCATTCTAAAGATTTGTGATACGTGCCATGATGAAAAATTGAGAGATTTCTGTTGGGGTTGGAGAGCTAACCTAACAAAAAATACTCCATCAGTTCCAAGGTCCATTCAATCACTCACTCTGATGGAGCCTAGGGAGGAGCATGGAAACTGGGGATACATTAGGAAGTCTTTGTCCTTGTGTTGCTCCAATAGCTTGTTCTAGTAGCTAACCTGGAGCTTGTGGCTGGGTTGTTTGATGGCCACTAGTAGATACCGCCTCTCTCATTTTGTCTATCTAGCTTTGAAGTCATTTATATTTAGGGGACTATAATGGCCAGGTAAGAAGCTGCTGCAGGGAACTTAAACAGATTCATAACTTGTATATCTGGGATGGAATGTCATGAAATGAGTAAGTGAAAACATAATTCGGTGTTGTGACATACATGAACTTGTAAGTTAAATTTTTAGCAAGTAAAGAATGTGTTCATGAAAGGCAAAATAAACAGTGTTGTTGTGTTGGTGTTTGGTAGTACTAGAAAGGAAAGATTGGTGTGTCTCAGAAAAAAGAAAGGAGAATGGGAGGTCTACTTTACGTTTTGGCTGCTGGCTTTGGGGAGAGAATAGGTTTGGACAGGCTTGGCTGGAGAATGATACTTTTAAGTAAGTGTCAAAGTATTTTATGTCAAAATAAACGAGTAAAACTTTTCTGAAGTTCATTCATCACTACATTTTAATTTGTCTTAAAAGAGGATTGAAGTAATTTTTACATTTCAGTGGTTTCTTCTACTAGATTAGTTAATAATATTTGTTAATAATGTGGGTCAAAGAACTCATGCTGATATAACAAATATACAATATTTATTACTGAAGACTTGCTGTGATAAATAATTAGGTTTATATGTATTACCAAATTTTCTGAAGGCAAAAAAGGATTGTGAAAAGCTTAATTTCATAAGGGAATCTGAATAAACTGACATGTTATACATGGGAAGGTTTTTAAATGAATTCTCACACCACTTGTTTTTTACACATGGGAATTTTTGTGATATATCTTATGTGTATCTTGCAAGCATGAATTAATTGATAAAACAACACTTCAGAGAAGCAAAAGTTTTGTTACCGCTCCATAGGCATTGGAACTGTTGTCCTACCTGATACAGAGGTATTTCCTGATCTATATGGACTTCAGTGGCTAGGATAAGAAGGAAATGCAGTTATGCATTCCTTGTTTCATCTCTTCCTCTTGATTTGCCGGGATTAAAAACTTGGGATCTGTGTGCCAAAATATTTTTACAAAAAGTTTTACGTTGAAGTCAAGCTGTTCTAATCTCTACCCCTCACTTATCTGAATGGACCCGTATGGAACTAGGGTAAAGACTCTCCAATGAAAATGTTTTCAGTTAAGCTTATTTTCCCCTACCCTAAATCAGTATAGAGCTTTAGCTTCCATGCATCAAAATGCGTTTTGGAAAGTTCCGAGAATTTACTAGAGTTGCCAGAGAAATCACCGTCAAAGACACTCTTCAGCTTTCAGTGGATGAAGTCACTTTCAATCTGGTATGCCAAGTTCAGCTTGTTCTTGTCATGCTGCTGAGAAAAGTAGTTCAATTCTTGCATAAGACCAGTGATCCAAGGTGTAAGCCACAGACTTCTGTAACTACCAGCTTATTCCCGTGGCATCTCTTTTCTTTAAAGTTGCATTCTCCATTATTATTATTTTTTTTTTTACAGCTTGGTGTCATCAGTACTGTTTTCCCTTGTATGTGATGACTCCTGTTTATTTATTTAGTGATGTCAGTGTTATTATGTATAGAGACAACAGACAGAGTGAATTGATGAATTTTGGTGTTGTATTGTTTGTGCACATTTATTGCCATGGCCAACTTTCCATTACAGTAAGTAGAACCTCTGATTTCATGTCTTAATGCTCTGGTCAAGCCAGTTGGTGATACTCCTGTAAGGCAACAGGGTGCTGCATGCATTCAGACATGCACATGAGCACTGTGCAGCTACTGATTACTACAAACTCCTGAAGAGCCATCTCTTTCCCTTTAGCTGCCTTTGTTTTCTGTGTAGGTAAAACCACATGCATTGCAAAAAAATCGCCATCAGTATTTCTGGGAATTGATGCCATAAGAAATCTGTAAATGACTGGAAAGAGAAGTTTTGATATTTAAACAATCAACAAAGAAACAAAATCAAAGCACACATTTCACAAACTTAAATGTAACACTGATGAAAAGAGAAAATATTTATTAGTAGAGATTTCAAAATATGAAGGATGATGCATTTCAGAAAGGCCTCTAAGCATCTTATTTCCATAATGTTGTCCTTTTGTAGCAGAACATTTGACTTTTTTTTTTAATTTATGACAATACATCCTTCTGATAATTCTGAATGTACCAAGAAGAGGCAGATTTTTAGTGCGCCAGAGAAACAAGTGTGGAAATTGTGTATAGTGGCATGTCTCTGTTTTCCCATCAGTAAGAAAGTCTCCTAATCATGTATAAACTTTTTAATTACAGAAGCATCTAGATTGTTCAAGCAGACCTAGAATCATAGAATCATAGAATCACAAGGTTGGAAAGGGCCTACAGGATCATCCAGTCCAACCGTCCTCCCATTACCCTTGCTACCACAAGCCACTAAACCATATCTCGTAGCTCCTCATCCAGACACCTCTTGAACACTGCCAGGGACAGCGACTCCACCACCTGCCTGGGCAGGCCGTTCCAGTGCCTGACCACTCTCTGAGAGAAAAAGTTTTTCCTTATGTCTAACCTAAACCTCCTCTGGTAGGAGTGCCCTGAGTTGAAGCACTAATCTGACAACTTTTGCATGTAGACATCTGATGAGACTTTCCAGAAGAAGTGGAAGTGTTGGCCTTCACTGCTCTCCCAAATACAGAATGATTCTTTATCTCTTGAGTGTCTCACCTGATACTTCAATTTTGTTTTGTTTTGTTTTGTTTTGTTTGTTTTTTTCCAGGAGTTTGTATATTTTTGTGTTGATATTTCTCACTTAAGCTCTTTTACTAGTATTTCCATTTCAGCAGTTTCACTTTAGTTTGTATTTTCTCACTTCAACTCAGTAAACCTGAACTTAGATCCCATAGAGTGCTGCTCAAAATCTAGTTTTGACTTGCATATTACCGAGCCCTTCGGTTGTGGATTATGCTGGGACTTTTATTGCCTTAAGGACTATCCTGATAAAGAGTGTAGTTGCATTCTTCGATGTGTCAACAGACATTATAACACTTAATTTGGGTATATGTGATTTAAAAACAAATCAAACAGAAATCAACCTTTCCATATGTTTTGTTAAATAACTGGAAGGATAAAATGTGTACATATACCCTGCGGAGAAGAGCATTGTTGTCTCTTTGAAGGTTGATCTTCACCAGCGGTAATGCTGTTATGCTGATTTTATTAGGAGTAATTATACTGGTAAGCTTTCTCTTCTCCTTCTTAAGCATAGAGTGTGGACTGAAATAGGGTGAGCTATGATGCGTCGTGAGTCTGTCTAAAATGCTTGAACAGAAAAATATTTTGCAGTGTAGTTAATGCAGCTGACAAACATAAACTGATATGTAGAAAGTTAAGCTTCAGTGTCCCAAGAGTTGTCTTATGTGGCTTCACTGTCTTTATTGAAAATCCGTATGGATGCATTCAACATCGAAGTACACAGAGACGCTGCCCAACATTGGGCTCAGCTCAATGCAAGTGAATTGCAAGTGCTTATACATTCACTTTTTTTGTTTGCTTGTTTTTTTTTGATGATAACACTACAGAACATTATGAAAACTCAAGTTCTAGAAGATAACAATAAGTTGGAAAACCACAGTTGAGGCATACAATTTGGATATTATATAAGGTCTGATTTTTTTTTTTATGATTGTGTTTTAGTCATTTTTTTTAAGCAGTTGATAGAGAACTCCTGTCTTCATTAAGCAATTACAGAAGAAGTATTACTACATTCTTTTGAGGTTGTTGAGACACGGTAGTTTCTTCACTTTTTTTAATTTCATTTTTATTAGCAACTCATGCACTAAATAGAAAGAAAAAGTTTACTGATTTTGCATCAAATTGCTAATTCCACAGTCTGTGAGTACCCATTACACCATGAAGCAAAGAATACAATTCTTTTCAACCTTCAACGAAAATGAATACATTATTTTTTTGAAAAATCACCACATTTTTTGCCTCTTAATTTTCAATCAAGTAGTGTACTGTTTCCAAACATGCTGAAATGTCAGACTATTTACTACCATAGTAAAGATGTAAAAAAATACACTAGTTTTGCTTTACTAGGTAAACAATCAAGAACATTTTGATTATGAGCATGTAAGCATCATTTATATGTGAGATGTCTGACTTTTTCCTATACGTCAAATCTATACAGATTAAGAGTCTGATGTAAATGTCAATACGAATCCAGGTATGACAGCTCTATTTGTTACTAAACATGATGTACAGTGTAGTGCCTGTTTCTGTAACCAAGTGTGCCTGAAAATTAAGTGTGTCATGCATTCATTTAAAGAAACAGCCTACAGTCTGCTAAAGACATCATCTCAAGAAAAATACCCTTTTCAAGAAGGGAATTTGTCACTCAGCTATTTTAATGTGAATTGTTTCTTCTTTGCAGCATGTCTACTACGTCTTTGGTAGCCAACCTGATTACCCCATATCATAAAAATTTAGTACCTTTCTACTGCAGTAGTTACTGGGTTATTGTTCATTTTGAAGGTATAATCAAGTCCATAAATTGCTAACTCTGCTGCTGAACTTAGGCCAATAATCTGAACTCTTTCCCCATCCCCCAAACCCAGTGGTCCATCTTGCAAGGTTTTTTTCATTTGCTAAGCTGTTTAAACTGATATTTACAAATAAGTAGCATTGTAACATGCTCATTATTCTTAGTTTATTACAGTTGTACTCCAATGGCTTGATTATATTGAAAGGGTTTTCTGTTGGTATTTTTTTTTTTTTACTTCTTTTTATGAACCTATGTAGCATTATTATTTTGGGTAATTTGACCAATTCTGCTAAGGCATTCAGCACGTTCTTTATAGACCCAAATCACATCTCAACATGGCTAGGTTGGGCTCCATTAATTATATTGTTTAGTGATACCTGGAGCACTAGCAATATTAATGGTGTGTGAGAAACATGAGAATTACTCGGGGCACAAAAGCTGGTGGCAGAAAATCCTTTCCCAAGAAAGAACCAGCAGGATTCACTGTAAAGAATTAAAGGTAGCACTGAACAATTTGTGTTTAGTTAGAAACTAGCGGCCTTTAGTTCCCATGTACCTATTGTGTTTGATTGTGAAGATAATCTTTATTTATTTATTTATTTATTTATGTTGTATTTACTACAGGAGAAAAAAATGAAATAAAGAGAAAAAAAACTGTAGATTCTTGAAGATGAATAACCGTTCTTTTTGTGGTATTGTGGTATTTTGTGGTATTTTGTGGCTGTGGCAAAAGTCTTGACAGATAAGACTGATATTACCCTGTTTTGCAAGCTTTGAGCCTCTGTATCAGGAACTCTGGTAGTTCATTCACCAGAACAGTTTTTTCAGGCCCCATTAACCAGTATCAATGCTTTTGACTGATAGATCTCGTGATCTATTTGTGACTGTTTCAAAACCAACCAACAGATATTTCATTTCAGATTGAAGCAAATGTCTTCTTAGTATTTTTCCATAGATTTCTTCAGTCTCTTGCTGATCAGTGCTTTACATGCTGGTGTGCCCAATGTAGATGTTTAAATTCCATGACTGCAAAACTGAACTGAGTAGAAATAAATTGATGGAGCGTGGTGGTAGGCATGACCTTAGTAAGCAATGAACATTGATGTTTTGTGACCCAACCACCCATTTTTAATATTTTCCATTCCTAAAGAATAAAAACTCTTCTGTTTGCTTGTTTCCTTGAAATCATCTGCTTAGAAACGTTTTCTTTTAGTCCAGCCATTTACCTACTATACTTTAAACTACAGTGTTTAATAATTTCCGATCATGGTGTAAACTCTTTGCAGGTAATCTTACACCACCATGCAGTTTTTATTCTAACTCGTGTCTGTAGGTGAGAAAACTGAAAATGTGACCAAAATGTTTATAACACAGTGGGCAGCGGTACTCGTAATGTTAGAGCTCATTAATTCCTTTCACAGCCAATGACTGTTGTCCCAGAATGTTTCACATTTGTGGGGAGTTTGAAGTGAAGTTGTATAACTTAAAAAGTAGGCCAATACCTTTTTGGGTTGAAGACAGACATTTGGGCTTTTTTTTTTTTTTCCCTCAAAAATTTGCTGTATCTGTACATGTATCAATTTCTATTTACTTATATGTTTATGTTTCTGTTCTGTGAAAATCTTTTAGAAATCTTTAGGTAATGAAAACGTTTAAATAACTTGGTTTTAGTTGGATGAAATTCAAGAGTTAAACAGTATTAGGAAAGCTGCTAAGGTCATGAATGTCAACAACAAACATAGTGGGAAGTAAATAATTTTTCATGGTAATAGATTATGGATTGAAGTGCCCCTTTTGTAAATAGAAGATGAAGCCTTTGGATTCAGTAATATGTTTTATGGGAAAAGAAATGCAACAAAGTTACTAACCAAGCTTTTCATACAGATACCAATTTTTGCAACGTTGAGGAGCAAAGTGTCTGTTTTTCACCAAACCAAAAGGAGACTGAAAAAAACTGATATTTGGTCTTAACTCTTTTTGTGGCCATGTGCTCAAATGTCATTAGACTCAGCAAATACTGCCTGAATTTAATATTCTTTGGCAAAACTATTTTTCATTTCAAGGAACTGGATTATCACTGTGAGGTTACTAAGATGACGAGATGTTTTTACCTGATGCTGAACTGGAATGCTGGAAGCAGGACAAATGATTTGTCTATCCCTGCTGCCCGCAATGCTTGGCAATCTGTGCCTGGAATTCTGCAAGATTGAATTTTGGTGTACTTGATCCTTGCTTGGCACTCACTGATGCTCTTCAGACATGAAGAAGGACTTTTTTGTCCAGCTGTTTTGTGGCAAATACATTTTTTCTTTCTAAGGTGAAAGTGCTTTTTACATCCACAGAGTGCTGCATGGTTGGATTCTGTGTTTTCTTGGGCAGTTTATGTGTTCTTGAGACTTGGGAAATGACTGAACTAACTGTAGCTTTGAATGTCATCTCTAGTATTGCTTGCCTGTTTAGCTGCTTTGGATGTTTGTCTGGTTGAACAAAAAAGACAAAAGGATTAAATTGCATTTTTCCATACCCTGAAAAGATAATCCTAGTGGTCGCTTTTGTCTGTTTTCTGATAGTAACTGAAAGTGGATATAATACAGAGTGACTCAAGGTATTTTGCTTTGTTGTTATCATGAATGTTTAGGAGTGTGCAGGCAGTCCTGAAAGAACAGTGAAGGATTACACAACAGTTATATTTCTAACGTAATGTCTTCATTATATGCATATCCAATGGCTTCCAAACTCATTCAGCTGCTTGTATGGTTGGTCTGCCGAATAGAGTTTGATATGAATAGGTTTGCATTCTCTTCATGTAATTGTTTAATTTTAAATCCATTCTACTACTCTTAGTATGTCCCCCTGCCCAAGTATAAACATGCTGTTTCACGAAAGCTTATCTAAGAAGAGTTATTGACAGAAATGTCAGCTGTGCTTTTTTCCTAGTGTCACTTTGTTGGAGGAAAGGCTGCACTATGAGATCTGCAATAGTATGTACTTTAGGCTCTGAAAAATAAGATGTAAGAGTAGTTCTTAGTAAACCTTCCTGGTTAAATGAAAACCATGCTGTTTCTAAGAGTCGGAAGTGCTAGGGGCTGAAATGGGGAGGTTTGTAAGCAAAGAACAAGTGGTATGCCCATGATGGTGGCTGAACGTGGCTGTTAAGAAGGATGATTATACCAGAAGTCCTGTGCTTTTCTTCTGAGAGAAATGGCTGGCTAGGAAGCATGGTCCTTTTTCAAAGAAAATTCTGTTGGCAACCATGTGGAGACCTTGTGTGTTTACATTTCTCAATCTGAATTTCATTGCTAGATGGTATGATGATGTAGGTGAGAAATGAATTCTCCGCACTGAAGTAAGAATATTTGGATAGTCACAGTACATTTTTAAATCTTTATTGAACTTATTTGTTTTATAATTCTGGTTATCTCTGGTCATCAGCATAATTTATTAAATGAAAACTCTTTAGAAGATGCTTAATTTGTTTTCAGTTCCTTTAGGGATGCTACAACCAATTGTTTAGGTGGTCCTTAGGTCTCACTGCAGTGTTGTATGTTGTGCTCTGTTCGTAATAGTGAATATATTTTTAAGAGGAAAGCTGCCTTAATTAATAATAGAACATACTTTTAAAAATACAGAACATCAGTTGTGAGCACAGCCTGTGTATAATTTCTCTGCATCTTTGTGGGTCACTGTGTGTGTCTTGAGCACTCACGATTTTGCTTTATACTGGGCCTTGCAGATATAACGTCTGATTGAGAGATTTATATGTAAGAGGCTTGTGCCCACTGGACGTAATCCACTTGTAAACTCTGCCCATCACTGACATAAAGAGTTGTCTTAGAAAAATATTTATCTTATGTACAGAAAAAAAGAAAAAAACCATATTCCTACCTGCCAGAAGTGTGCTGCCTGACTTTCACTGACTCTAGGTCAGCTAGTATGTAAAAGATGTGTAGATCAAAGTAACCGTGTTAGGCTGGGTATGGGTTATTACATCATTTCCTTTTGGAACAGTATCAACTTCTGCTGCTAGAAATATCAGCTTGGCTTCAGAGGGAGTTGATGCCAGGAAACCAGACTAAACAGCATGGTTGCATATAGACATAAGTATAAATGTAACGTGGTACGTAAGTCTTCCATTCCTTTTTGAGTAATTGCCCCAGAAGACTGGCCGTGTTCTATCACAAGAATAGAAAAAGAGAACATTTGTAGAAATTATGTTTTGTGGTTATCCAGTGCCAAGACCCTAAGAACTTAAAAAGTGTGAATAAATGTATTCCAATTACAGACTAATGCAGGTAATGGGTTTACGGTAGTTAGAAGGCTGGATCTGTTCCCTGACAGCCTGCAAACATTAGGGGCCCCTCATGACCAGTCTGCAGTGTAGGCATTATGGAGTGATTTTTACTTTACTGCCTTTTCCATCAGATCATCCCCTTTCTTTCACACACAAGGTTAATTCACTTCTTGATCACATTATTTCCTCGCTGCTCTTTGACAATATAAAAATTCTGAGTGGACAGCTCAATCCCTCTTCCATCTCAGATTTGATTGTTATGGTATTGCCTGGCGTCCCTCAGAGGCCTCCAGCAGCCTTTGCTGCACTTTATGACACTTAAATGGCTGGGCTACAATTTCTCCATCTATTCACAAAATGCTGTTAATAACTCATTTCCAAAGAGGCCCTTCTTTATGTCTTGGCATTAAAGGATTTTTTATTAGGTGCCAGGATAGGTGACACACAGCCCCAGTAACCAAAGAGTTAATTAATCTGTTGAAATTTATTGCCTTTTATACTGCACTCAGTGTGACAGTCCCTAAGAGAAACAGATACTATATTTACAACCGAGCTGAAATATTCAGTAATATAGTCTGCATACTGACCCACTCCATCAGTGTATGCCTTTTGCTGGAGTGCCCATTAATCAACTAAGATGGATTTGTGTAATCTGTCTTCTTTCTTATTCTGGGATTCCAATAAATATTGAAATAATAATTTATTGATTACCCTGCAATATAAATGTGTAGTAAAGGCACCCAAGATATTTGCATAGTAATGTATTTCAAAGCTCTTGGCATTCGCTAGGTATGAGGAAGAGAGGCACTGTAACAGTGGTTAAGAGCGATGGGACTCTTTCAGTATGCAGACCAAGTTTAGTGTTAGCAGAATGTGGTGATCCTTTAAGGTCATTTTTGAGGTTGGCGAGGTATAAACAGTAGCAGGATTATAGTTGATCTCTAAAATCTTTATATGAGGAGTAAACATGCGTTCTGTTATTGGCCTCTCACATGGGTAACAGTAAATACAGAGGCATTTGACTGTTTGTTTTAAAAACAATTCCTTTCAAGATATGAGCTTCATTGCTTCCAGAAATAGCGTGGGCTGCCAACTACTTTGAAGTCCTGCTGTAAAAGGTGACCCAGTAGGACAGATTACTTGGTACTATTCTCCATATTTTGGCATAGTTTCTGGATACTACTATAATTCATAGCAGCCTTTCTCAGCCAGTGGGATGCAGTAAAGTATATATTTTCTGTAGGGCTGAGATGTAAGGTTCCCACACATTTAACCATGCTCTGTACTAGGGTCTGGGTAGAGTATAAGGCAGCTTTTGTTGTCTCTACACTGCCTTCCTGTGGGAATTTCTCCCTACCTCCTTGTGGCTTACTCATCTGTCTTGCTTATCGCTTTAGTGGTGCATAAAGGCTGTGGGAGAAACCCAAATCAGTTCTGCATAACTCATAGAAATGTCATCTGGAAGTAGAACAGCTTGCATTTGTTTATAGATCAAACCTCTTTGTTGTGTATGAGGTCGTACTGGCATGGTCCATGGTACTGAATGGAACTAAACCTAGGAGCAATTTTAATTGTTTTATTATTATTATTATTTTTAAAAGTGCTGCATCAAAAAGTTAAGATGGTCTGTCTACTTGGAATATTACCTGCTGAATACTGAAAAACAGTTCTATGGTAGTTGTAACATACTTCTTTATGTTCTTCCTTCTCAGTTTCTTCATTTATTTCTGATGGTAAGAGATACAAAGCAGCCCTACAATAGCCAGTAGGACTGTAACACTTCTGCCAGAGAAGGCTGGAAGACTGAACAAATTTTCTAGATCACTCTTGGAGAGGTATTCTGTTACTAACTCCACTTAGGAGTTTGCCCTTACTTTGTAAAATCTTCTGTCTTTGCAGACAATGAAGCAATGATTACATAGGAGGGTTTCCTTTTCTATGAAAAGTAGATCATTTTCACTGAAGTATTAGAAGAACCAGAAATATGTCGCCCTAATAAAGTAGCTTTCTTATTAAGAAATCACTAATATTTATTGGCATGACTGCTGTGTAGTGTATGAGAGTCTTTTGCTTTTCTCTTATGCTGTAAATATAAGATTTTGGTCTCTCATATGTATGTGGATAACCACTGTTTGAGACTTTAAAATACCTTGTACCATGTAGGTTAGGTAACGTGCATTTTGCCCTGAAAATTTAAGTACAACATTTCATTGCTGGTTGTTTTTCCCAGACTGGCTGTTTCTCCCAGACCTCAGATAAGTTACCAAGACTGGAATATTTGGAACTTCTTTTGCTTCTGACTGTCTTTGCCCTGCATTGGTGTTCTCTGAGTTCTGCATTCCCAGTAGCTTGGTACCAACCGGTATTATCAATTTGTTTAAGATCTAACAGCATATTCTCATTCACCAGAACCATGATGATGAGTGGAGCTTTGGTGGATATTTTTTTCTTGAAAAGTGTAGGAACTGATAGTTGAATTCAATCACAAGTGGTTTAGGCAGCACATTTCACGACTCCATAACAATTTTTCATAGTTTTGGGTAACTGCCTGTGATCAGAATAACTGAAGTATAGATAAAATTCTACTGCACAGGATTTGTTTCTAGTGTCTTGCTGATAAGGTTAACCAGATGGTGAAGTATAATCACCTAGGCAGTACCATAGATCATCATAAAAAATGTCAAAAATGGGGGAGGATGAATTTTCTGTTAGTATTCTTTGTATATCAATTGAAAAAGACTCAAAACCCACACAAAGCCATCCCATAAAAGGTAAACTAAAACCAGCCTTCCTCTTCTCTATATTTTTCTGTACAGCACCATATCTCAAAGAGGTCTGAACATGTTGGTTGCACTTTTTTCTTTCAAGAAATTTAATCTATTGTGACTTTGATACTCATTTTAAGAACTGCGTGTTCTGTTGTGTGCTCTTCCATAATTCATGTTAGGCATCTTAAGATATGAGTTCAAAATATAAACTACTTCATATGATTTTTAGTTGTTGAGTCATCTGAAGTCGGCTATGGGTAAATTAAATTTTATGATATACAAGTAATTTCTTGACTTTTTAGTTTTCCTTTTTTTTTTTTTTTTAATTTAACTTCTGTTCTCCGGAACATGACAGATTGATCCTGATGATAACAAAAATGTCAGCATTGTCCTAGGATATCTGTTGAGACCTCTCATTTTGAGAAGTATGGTTATCAGTTGTTTATTTAGTCAGTAGCTTTTCCCACAGCTGCCTAGTGATTACACAAAGTTGGTATTGCAAGATGAGGTCTAATATCACAGGTTTGTAAGGATGTTGAATATTGTGAGGCTGAGGTAAGCTTTCTGAGGTTATAAAACTTGTTTTTACTGTGATTTTGTGCAGAAACTATAACACAGTGCCTGCCTGTTGTCTCAGTACAAATGGTAAGTAATATGAATGGAAACAAATATTGTGAAGTATTTCCTGCTGAAGAGGTTATGTGACTTGGCTGTTCGGAATGTGCTGCAGGTGTGAGAATCTGGAAGCTTCAGGGTTGTCTTCATTAGCATACTGGCAATTTAGATTGCCCAAGCCTTTATACAGATTTTAGGTATGGTGATTTGAGGGCTAATGTAGATGAAGATTACTTTTGCTTCTAGTCTCTCTTTTTCAGTTTCATTTGCTATTGGGTCAGTGCTGTGATTTAACCCTGGTAGAGAGCTAAGCACCACACAGCTGATTGCTTGCTCTCTCCAAGCGGGATGGGAGAAAGAATCAGAAAGGAGAATTTGTGGATTGAGATAAAGACAATTTTAATGTGGGATTTTTCTTCTTTGCTGTCATTTCTACCCTGATTAAAAATATTTGTTTTAACTTGGGATGTTTGTATATCTTTCTATATTATTAGCAGTTGCCACCATTCAAATTCTGATTGAATATTTTATTTTATTTTTGTCTTTTTGCAGAAAATGTACAATTTCTATTTCCAGTTGTGTTTCTGAATACATTTTTTTTTTTGTTTTTATTTATGTTTAGAGAAAGTGACAGTGTGGAAAGAACTATTGTAGGTTATTTGATCCATCATTTAGGCATTGAAATAGCATATGTGTTTTGAGTGAGGATATTCAGGAGAGAGCCTTCAATGGCTTGAAGGTGATTTCTGTTTCCTTCTACTTCAAATGCTTTCATAATAACCCTGAAAGAAGTGAAGGTTATGAGGCAGTTTAACTTTTTTTGTCTTTACTGTAGTGCTGCGATTAGCTCAAACATGGAGTTTGTTTTATAGGGATAGTCATTTGGGACCAGGTACAACTGTGGTGTAAGAAAGTGTTACAGTATCCAAAGTCAATGGCAGCTGTACCCTTATGCGCCAGGCCTGACTATGGCCTCTGTCTGTTTAGCCAGACTATATTAATATCATTTGGATATTCCCAGAGGTTATGTTTTCTTACAAGCTATATATTATGGCTGGCAACTTGTGACAGGTGCATTCTGGTTCCCATATGTCTTATGCAAAACTGCAGGAAAATGTATCCATGTTCTTCACATCAATATGCCAAAATGTCAAGAGTCACCTCTCAGCATGAAGACCATCAGCAATACAAAAGAAAAGTGCTTGGCATCATCCCTTGTAAATGCAGACCTGTCTGAGAAGCTGTCTGTAGAAATACATGTCAGTCACAGCTGAGCACTGCGTGAGGGAATACCCATTGCAATGGGTATTCCAATGCAGTGCCATCGCAGCTTAAACATTATATCTTCCTTCCATGTAGGAGTGCATTTGGCATGAATACCAATTGAGTGCAAAACTGAATGACACTCAAGGTGAATTTCTCATTTACTGTTGACTTCAGTAAGCCACCATCGAAAGACATAGAATTAAAGCTGAGCAAATTGTACTGAACCATCTGTGAGCCTGTAGATTATCTATCAACAGATTTTCACTTTGCTTATGTTTACCTCTTAACTTTTATAATCTTTGGTGTATGCTTCTGAATAGTCCTTCTGGGCTTTACAACGTTTTAAGCTGGTGATATGTGGAGCTGCGTTAGACCTCGCTGGAAGAAAAATCAAACAAACAACAACAACAACAAACCCAAATAATAATTAAAAAAAAAACCCAAATCAGCTACCACAGAAAAATCCTAAGTTGTGTGGTAGTTGATCTTATCTTACCCAACTCTGAGGCATGCTTTTCTTTTTGATGTTTCTCTATGGTTGCTACTAATTAAGAATATTTTGTTCCCTTTTACATTAAATTTAAAAAGCAAAACTGAAAGGTAATATGATAATATGCATAATATTCAATTTACCTATGTGTCCAAAGCCATTAAACTGTATTTTGATTCCACTAGTTTATTTGATGTTGGAAATGAGAAGCTGAATTATAACAGTGCCTAACAGTCCAAGAACTTGACAGAAAGGTGAACTGCTGTCGTTTAAGTCAGAAGCAAACCTCTTAAAACCTGTAGATTTTTTTCTTTCTTCCTTGACGATATGGTCTAGTTTTATTTTATTTTTATATTGTTATTATTATTTTCTAGAAGACTATGAAAATTTAGGTTGGATATTAAGAGGAAGTTTTTCACTCAGTGGGTGGTGATGCACTGGAACAGGTTGCCCAAGGAGATTGTGGATGTCCCATCCCTGGAGGCATTCAAGGCCAGACTGGATGTGGCTCTGTGCAGCCTGGTCTAATGGTTGGCAACCCTGCACATAGCAGGGGGGTTGAAACTAGATGATCGTTGTGGTCCTTTTCAACCCAGGCCATTCTATGATTCTAAAATCTGAAGTACGCAGCATATGTGACAAGTAATGTCATAGGTCTTTAACGGAATTATTGGTAACTTATATCAGAATAAATACTGATTGATAAAGACATTTCTTAGGAAGCCACTTTACTAGGTTGCAGTGGTAGATCTAAATACCAAGTTTTTAACTTTCCTGG
Source organism: Gallus gallus (assembly GCF_016699485.2). Taxonomy (NCBI): domain Eukaryota; kingdom Metazoa; phylum Chordata; class Aves; order Galliformes; family Phasianidae; genus Gallus; species Gallus gallus. Next base: position 63,842,037 of record NC_052533.1, on the reverse strand, counting down.
AAATTTGCCATGTGTATGATTCAGTTTTGAGCATTCCTATGTTGTCAGTCTCAAAACCAAACAACATGAGAAGTTAAAAATATAAAATTTTTGTTTCCAGTGTTCTGTGTTGAACAAAACATTTGGCTAGCGGTCCATTGATTACTTTCATTATTTTCATTATTTTTCTCCCATTCTAAAAACTGACTGCTACTTGTAAAAATTGGATATGTTACTTAATGATAGCATGTGCAAGATTCAGATGGCTCAACTGTGAAATTTTTGGAATTATGGTTCTTATTACAGTTATGGTAATAACATTTTGTTGTTTTGGGGGAATGACAATGTCAACAATAACATATGGCGATTGACTTATTTTTCCTGCACCAATAAAATCTTAGAAACTACAAGTTCTGATCTGAAAGTAATGCCTCCTAATTTATTATGTTAGCCCACAACATCAGAGGTTGCTGTTGGTGGTATGACAGTAGAGGCTGAACCTTCCCACCAATACTCCATTGCATTATTTTTGTTTTGCCGTGAGACAGATGGCAGCGAGGGAGCAGTATGACAGAACAATGCTTGACATGGAAGCAAGGGTGATAGAAAGATGTGCAATTGAATTCCTCCATGTGGAAAAAGAACCCATTGACATTAATCAATGCCTGCTGAGCATTTTTGTAGACTAAACAGTGGATGTTAGTACAGTGAGACAGTGGGTGGTGCATTTTAGCATTGGTGACAGCAAGTGGAAGACAGCTATGTTTTGGATGGCCATGCACAGCTGTCTCACCATGAAATGAAGAGTGTCTCAATCAGCTCACCCTCATGAATTAGAAGATTATGACAAGGGAACTGTGTAAAGAGCTGAATATCAGCTGTAAAGCATTGGAAACAGTGGTGGCAACATTGAAATATCACAAAGTTTGCACCAGGTGGGTCCCATGAGTGTTCACACAGGAACAGGTAGAACACCATATGCAAGTTTATCATGACCTATTGAACTAATACAAGGCTGAAGGTGACAGCTTCCTGGATTGCATCATTACTTACTGATGAGACGTGGTGTCACCACTATGAGCCAAAGTCAATACATCAGTCCACGGAGTGGTGACATACAAATTCCTCACTGGAGAAAAGTTCAAGACACAGCCCTCAGCATTTAGAGTGATGTGCGCTGTCTTTTGGGATAGGAAAGGGGGTGATTCTTCTGGGTTTCCTGGAACCTGGACAAACATTAATTCTGACCGTTGCAATGCGATGCGGACTAAGCTGAGGGCTCAAACTTCCAGAGGCAGGCCAGAGAAGACAACCTTTCTCTTAAAACACAGTAACAAGAAGATAACATTTCTCTTGCCAGGCCCCCTGTCAGGTTTGATGTCTGTAGAGCACCATAGCAGAAATGCTAAGTCACTGCCTGAAATAGTGATTGAGCACCTGGTGGGAAGGCAGGGCCAACCCAGGGAAGCGCAGGTGCAAGCAATGCAGCTGAGTGACTGGAACGGTTGGAGCCAGGATTCACCTCTTCCCAGACCTCATTTAAGGGTTGGCAGGGGAGGCAAAGGTATCTTGTTGGAGATCCCTGCCTTCCTGAGGTTTTCTGAAGGTAAGCAGTTTCTTTCCTTTATTCCTGTGCTTACAGCAGTTATAGTTGAGCAAATCCTCCCATGCTGCAGCTTAGGACCTTGCTGCTCTGCTGTCATTTTTGTGCTTTCCATTGTGTTACAAGCACATTGCTAATCTTGACTGTCCTACTGTGTCCTCTTTGTAGTCTGGATTTGGCAATTTCTGACTTCCATCATTTTGGGATAATGAAAGTTGGACTGTATGGGCAACATTTTCCTAGATAGAGTGCCATTATAGCTGTTGTGAAACACTGGGTCACCTCTGTTGGTGCAGACTTGTACAAGTGTGGCATACAGGCCCTTGTTCATTGTTGGTGAAAACATAAAAATAATGGTAGTGACTATATTAAAAATAAAAGTGCTGTTTTGTAGCTGAGAATTTGCTCTATCAAATAGTGTTATTGTGTTCCTTGCTTCCACTGTAGTTTCTCTGGAAAGAAATAGGAGGCATTACTTTCAGAGCAAACAATGTACATCCAGAAGAGTATAAGGCACCTAATAGCATTTTTGTAAAGTAAGCATCCTAAGTGATGATAACAACATCTAGGTTGACAGAAGCTTTCTATTAATTGCTCTTTTTTACTCTGTTGGACACAGGGCATGGAGAAGGGTTGTTCATTATTATATGTTAGCATTGAAAACATTTTGATTCCCTTCCTGAACTTTGTGTCATTCTTTCATGCAATACAAAGTGATGGGGGGGGGGGGAACAGGCTTATACAAACAGTAGGATTGTATTTATAGACTTCTTCCAAGAAGTCCTATTGAGGAAAAGCATGGAATTGAAAGAAAATCTTTGTGCTGTATAAGTAATGTATATCTCATGAAAACTTTTTAAAGGTTAGATAGTGTACTGAAATTCACTCTATTTCAATACAAGAGAAGTACAAAAATAAGCTCTGTTTAAGTCCCATTTTTGCTTCTAATATAAATTACTGGGGCAAATTTTATAGCTTGTGTCCATAAAGCTGAAGTCATTTCTTCCTCACCTGTATTCTGGAACAGGCAGCCTTCATCTGTATTGTGTATTGAGAACTGCTGTCCTGTGTTAGCCCTCAAACCAAGCCTGGATTTGGGCTGGGACAGCACTCTTGGCATGGCATGAAGCTATGGTAGACAACATACTAGCAGCTAGAATATTAGGGATAATCATAGGTTAATACTCAGTCCTGTCCTTGGCCCTGCACAACATGCTTCTGTATATGGAACTCTTTATTCTAAGCAAGGCTTGCTCCTTTTTACCATAGCTCTTTATGAAGCTATTTCAGTGGTGACTTAATTTTTTCCAGCTGTGAGCACACAGACTAACACCTGGTTCAAAATCTTCCTCTTGTTGTTCCATATTCTTCCTTTCAATGTCTTTGTAGGCTGCCGTAGAGCCAAAATTATATACTCAGTTTGCTTTTAACTGTTGTTTCTGCTTTACTACCAAGATTTTATTGGCCTGCTCTGATTCACGCTGAAGGAAAAAAGCAGGATTTGAATCAGAGGCTGTAGACTAAGAATCAGTATAATGAGTGAGGCAAGTGGAGGAAAAACAAGCGATACTGAAGTAATTCAGATCTACTTGGCCACATCAAGTTGGTGGAGGAGAGGAGGATCCTTTCACAAAGAACTTTGGTGCTCTGAGTTCTTACTGAAATCTAACAATATAAGCACTAAAGCCAAAGAGACTGGAATAAATGTTTTAACAAGTTCTTCCCCAGTATGTCATCTGTAACCAGGTAACACTTAGGCTTGAGTAACGTGTGCTGCATGGTGAGATTTCTGCTTGTGTTTTTTTTTTTTTTATTGCATCAATTAGAGTTGATGGGATTTTTTTTTAGCATATGAGGAACTGGAAATCTCCTAGGAGAGGGAATAGAAAAGTCCCCAGAAGAGTATCAGTTGGATAACTCATTGTCTCATCTTCAAAACTGAATGTTGGCTTTTGTCAGAATGTGTTACAGTAAATGGGAGCTAGAAGGGGGGGAGGGGGGAGCAGGAAAGAAATACAGAAAGAGAGATGAAGGTGGAAGAAATGATGTACAGAGACAAGTAGATGGTGTTCAGAGTAGGCAAATGGCTGATCTTAGTCTGCTTATAACAAAGTAAAGCAAAGCATCAAATAAATCTATTTCTCACTTATCCTTAATTCTGTGTGCATTTCAATAGAAGAGCATAACTGTCAGCATCGTTCTTAAATTCTTTGTCAGAGCTTTAAAATCATGATAAAACTTAGAGTCCTGTGGAAGCCTCGTCTTCCATCTTCAATTGAGTGGAGCTGTGTAAAAGGTGTTTTGTTGCAGACTTTCAGCTGGTTCTTTGCTGTTGGCCACTATTTTGCTAGATGTGTGCAGGCTTGCTTGTGAATTTAGTTCCTGTAGTTAACTGTTACCGATAGTGTTCTGAATGAACTCTTTGGCTTCAGTACCATTCTAAATTATTGCCACGATTCTTGAGGAGTTTCTTTCTTTGTTGCAAGTGTCTTTAGTTCTTGTAGCTTCTCTGTTTTCTGCACTGTTTATTTTACTGATCATATTTAGTTTGATGAGGTCCAAAGTAGCCTCTGGCTATAGAAAAGCAGTCAGTTAAATATATAACACTAAAATTATATTATTTAAATATTTTTTTTACTGATTGTCCTAGGAGTTGCTAAAGTTTTTTTGAACTCTATCATTATTTACTATGTGTTGTCATAGACTTCTAACGTATATCTGTCAATGTAATTGAAAATTGATAAAAGAGTACATTTGTTTAATTTGTCTGCACAGAACTGTTCATTGTTTCTTATGTTTACCTGTGAAGACCACTGTGCCTTCCACCTGATGCCAGCAGGTGTTTGCATTGGAGTGTTGATAGAAATTAGTAGTTAGTTATGAGTGGAAAGACTCTTCTAAAAGAACTGATCTCTGTTGCCTTTAGCTGTTTCTTACAGTTTCTTTCTTTTGAAGGAATGCACATTCATTAAATGACCACTAATTTGTACACTTTTTTAAAAAAAACTTTTTGCTAATATTTGCTTATGAATAAGGTTGTCTACATCTGAAGTGCTGCAAGCCAGTTACGTGACCTTCACTAAGGAGCTTTCTTACTATTACCTCATCTCTGCTGTAATTTAAGAAAATGTTTAAACAGTGCTCATGTAACTTTGTTTTGAAGTAAAATTAGAATCATGTTTTTATTTTTAATACTATGGATAACCCAATTGCAGTTAAGTAAAATGAGAGTTTAGTCTCTTCCAGCTTTGGCCAGGAGAGGGAACCATCTCACTGTATCAGCCGCTTCTGTGACTCCATGCCTTAAAACTTCTTTTGCTTTTGTTTTTATTCCTGCGTTGCAAGCATCCATGAATCTAAGACTGCCTAGCCATCTCAGGGCTCCTTGAGGATCATAAATACATTTATTTACCTTAGGGTATATTAACACCTTATAAATCTCATTGGACTTATTGTGTTCTGTATTTACTACCAGGAAAAAAAATTCCCATTGCTTAATATAGTCTTATTAACTTCCATACTTTGGTGAGAGGTTGCTTCTACACTTTTTTTTCTTATGCGCCCTCAGAATAATGTTATTTTCAGCAGTGGTGTCTGTAAGAAGTACAGTGAATGGAAAAAAAGTGAATGTAGTAAGTTGAGTCATCCAGGGTGTGTATTAATGTGGTCTTTGTTACACAACTAATTCATACATCCAGAGGATTTCCAGACTGTGGAGAATGGAAAGTACTCAATCAGGAATGACCTGTTTAGTTAGGGGCTTTAAGCATGGGAATCCTGCTGCCAGAAACCAATAATGGTTCTTCACTACACAAAACCCTCCTTGTAGGTAATTGCAACTATTGAATTTCCTTACTTGGAAAGGGACAAGAGTTATATTTTACATCTGCACACAAATAGTATTTTTTAAGGATATTGGAATCCCATATAGTTCTCCTGTGTTTCAGCACGGGGAACCTCCATCCCATTCCTGCAGTTGTAACAAGACTGGTTGTCAGACCAACACCAGGTAAGTTTCTATGGCTTCCGTCAGCTGCTTGAGACTAATGCAGTCCCTTCAGTGCAAGTAGATGGGAAGAGGGAGAATTAATTCAGTGTTAATTTTTCCCATGTTGAGGGATGATTTGGCATGCAGATGGAAGGATGCAATATTATTCCTGTATTCCTTTTCCCAGAATCTGAGAACCCTCTGCAATGTTGTTCTGAAACCTGGGCAGTGAAACATGCTATTTTGCAAGCTTTCTAGCTTTAATCCTCATCTTATGTAAAGCTAGTGAATAAATACCAAAGTATTCTGTTAAAAATAAAATTTAAAAAAAAATCAGCTTTGAACTGGTCTTTACTTGTTGAGTTTCACTGTGTTCCCGAAATTAATCACTTGTCAGGATGCCTCTTTGGTGTGAGATGAGTAGCAGAAGCCCTTGTACATTGTGCCCTTGGGACAAAAAGGCTTTATGTTTTAGATGACACTGGAATGTATTAGTGCATTATGTCAATTTGTGTTTTTCATTTTATTTTCAAGCTTCTGTTTACTTGTTTTTCTCATCAAAGCGAAAACATTTTATTTAAAAATGTGATCAACGCTGGAATGTGTATTTGTGCTGATCTGCTATTTTGTAGAATCAATGGCTCTGAACTGAGGGCAGATAGGGCAGAACCTTGGCTGATAAAGTTCTGCCATTGTGTTCATTGGATCAGAACAACTCTAGTTCCACAAATAAGTGGTCTTATTTTGTCATTCATTGTCAGGTAATATTCATACTACAGCAAAATTAGCCCCTTCTTTAAAAAGAGAAGTTTTATTTTTAGTTGTACTGACTATAGCACCTTCATACTCTTACTAAAGTCAGCTGGAGGTGTAATGCCTGAAATTCTGGGGAATGAAACTACCCTTATGTTCCTATACATGGCTATAGAAATATAGCTTTAAGCACCTAATTGTGCAAGTCTTAAACATACCGACAGACATAAAATTATGAAGTGACATAGGGACACTCCTAGGAGGACCATCCACTTTACGAAAATGGAGTCAAGAAAAGGTTATGACCAACAGAAAATGCTGCACTGAGAATAAGCAGGAGAAAATTTAATTGTCTGAGATGTACATTTCCTAGGGCACACGATTAATTGTAGTGGAAATGTTCAATTGCTTGTAATTTTGCAGAAAATTCCCTCCTGGGCTCTGAAACTTTAGATGCTTAGTCATAGCTTAATGGAGCGTTTTCTTAGAAAGTTCAGCTAAATTTTTCTCAAGTTATGCATATGGGAACTGAAAGAGTTTTGAGGGACCAACAGAAAATGGCTCAAATTCACAAGAAATACTTTGGATTTAGAGGAAACTAATGATGGAGGTCAGAATTTGATGTGCTTTATTTTTCTAGTTTGATATGTGATGTGTTCTGATGTGGGAATGCAGCTTTGGTGAAAAGGAGATTAAGCAAGAAGTAATAGATATATTTGTCTAAAATGCATAATACACTCTAACATTTAGTTCATAACTGCAATGATTTCTCACAGCATTGTGGTATACTTTCAACTGTACGCTGCAGTAGGTACTCAGTTACTAGAATAACGCATGTACCATATTTATTCATTAGCAGTATTGGCATGCGACTCATTGAGTGCTAGTTTCTTGAAGAATGTCTTGGTACATTTTACTTGAATAAAGCTCCAGTGTAGAACAGCATATCTTGTGTGCGACAGGTGCCTTGTTGCACTATTGAAATGCCAGCATTTGTTTAGTGGAATACCCAGACAGTGATTTTGGGTTGAGATGTGGTCTTTGTTCCTACACTGATACGTTTCACTTTCAGTTTATATCCCTTTGAAGTTAAAGTTGGGGGTTATTCCATGATTAATATTATTTTTGTAGTTAAGTAAATCTTCAGGAATAGAAATTATTTTACAAGCGTTCCTTTCTTATATTTACTTCTCATGAAGATGCATTAAAATTATATTGGGAGCTTTGAGAAAACTCATCTCATTGAGATGTATCTGTGTGTATCTGATGTTTGGATTTTTGCAAGATATTTTCAATTTCCAATTTTCTGATCTTCTAATGCTGTATGTAATGAGCATTTTTGCTTTTCTACTACGCTTATAGTATTTTGCAATGGTTTTTAAAGGCTTTCATTGGAGTGCATCCGGAGTTGACTTGCATGGTAGTTATGCACTTTTGGAAGTGAACTAATCTCTTGTCACAGAGGCTGGGAATTATGAAAATAGAGATCATGATAGAGGGACTTGTCCATCGTATTTGTGGTATATTATATCAGTTTATTATTTAGTATTATATATTACAATTCTTCTCTCCCTCTGAGAGTATGCCCATATGGAATAATTTTTATTATCTACTTTTGAAGTTTTCACAGTAATTTTGCTACAACTTAGTTAAAAATGACCTTGGATGAAGCTCATGGATTTCTTTTGGTTCTCCTGTGGTTACCTAAGGCAAGTTTCATCGTGTGTTTTGCATGAAATCTTGGTGGCAAATCTCTAGTTAATGGAAGAAAGAATTTTACTCTCAATGCCTATAATTGTACTTGTTAAATACACATATGTTAGTATATAGTTCATTTCTTATTCCTCCTTTCTGATTGTGGAACTCTAGTTGCAAATCTCTTATCTAGATTTTTTTGCAGATTTGGGTAATGGAGACTTTAAAGTCAAAGTTGTCACTATTTATTAGAGAAGCTAGAAGTGTCTGGCTTTGTGCAGATTAAAGAGAATGGCTAATTTCACACTGGGGGATATTTTGCTTTTCTCTTGGAAGTTGCTGCTTTTCCAAATGGGGAACTCTAGGATAAATTTTTACCAGATGAGACACCGTGATTCATGAAGCCTATGTCACCTTCACCTCCCTTCACAATCTTCTATGTGGCTTTGCAGCACACACAGCCATAAATACCCAGCACCACACTGTCTTAAAATAACATTTGTTCACATTTTGAAAATGCAGGAAACATTCTTCAGCTGTTGCTAACATTCATGGAAATAAAAAATTATTTAGTTTGGACTTCATTTCTTTCTAAATTTTGGAAAAGCAGTTTTTACTGGTTAGAGAGAAGGCTCAACACCTAGGTATATATAAAACTGTCTACACTCTACTTCATCTGGGCTTAAGTGGCTATTAAAAGCATCATTAGCAAAAAACAAAGTTCTTTCCCCTTAGAATGTTTGTTATGTGCTAACTACTGCTGAGAATAAAATAAATATGAAAGAAAAAAGAGCAAGTAAGCCAGAGTATTTACAATTGTGAGTTCCGCATTTATGTTTAAAATAAGGAGCTGTGATTTAAATAATGGAATTGGAAACACTAACAGGCATAAGTAGTTATGCTACATGTAGGTATATGATTTAGGTGTTCAAACATAGCATTTCTTTCTGTGCTGCTAATTAAGTTGACTGTTGGAGTGGCTAGCAGATGTTTTATTTTATAAGCCAGTAATTTGAGAAAATGAAAATGTTCAAAAGAGCCCCCTATTTTCTGTGCTTTACTTCTTGAAGGCCTATACTGAAATACCTTCAACGTGATTTTCAGGAAAGGGGAATGATCTCAGGTCCTGTTGAGCTCCGAGCAGTAGATACTGACTGCATTTTGAAGTTACGCTTTGGGAGACCCCCCCCCAAAAAAAAAAAAAAAATCCAAAAACTGAATCACAGATGTTTTGCAAATGCATTAAATGCATAGGCTGTAATATTGATCTTTCAGTTCCTGTCTCATTAGGTTGTTTATAAGGCTTACTTAAAGGTCTGTTAGGATACTTGGAAAATATATTGTTCTTTAGTGGTTTTCTATAATATAAGCCAAAGCCAGTTGTATCCTGTGTGCTGGTGCCAGAGAATAGAGATCCTCTTCTTCCATGTAGGAGTCTTACAAGCTCAGGTGAGAGTGGAAATGTGAGTAGCATACCTCAATGCAGACTTGGGATACACCTGCTGAGTTAGCAGAAATCTATGCAGTGAATTCTGGTTTGCTCCCTTCCTTCCCTGGAGAAACAAAAACCTGGGGGAGGACACCATTAACTTCAGTCATTCTCTATAATAAACTCATCATGCAGCTTGTATATTCTTTATTAAGTCACATTAATATTGCATAAAGGAAAGTATTGGCTAAGGTGTAAGTAGTGTTAAAAGCTCGGAATGGAGTTTCTGTGTCTTTAAACTGCTGCAGTGCAGAACTCTAAACTTTGCTTGGTAGTTCGTGCTCTTAGTGTATAGAAATAGGTATCTCTAGGATATGATTCATCTTGATTTTTAAATATGAGACAGATCAAACATAGAACTACTACTGATGAGCTCATGAGCAGATATCTACACTTCAAACATCTGCAATTGGAGAAGATGAATCTTTTCCTTAATTTCTGGCAATCTCCTGAATTTTATAAATGGGAAAAGTGCTTGTTTTGTGGATCTCAGTTGGGTCCAGATGTAGCATGAACATTACTGTGTTGACAATATGACTGGTCTATATGAGTGCAGAAGTAGAACTACAGCTGTCTAGAAAACTTAAAGCCAGACAGAATGGCTTTACTAAGTTCAAGTTAATTGTTGAGTGGGAAGGTATTTCAACTTAATTTTATACTGCACTGCCTTTATTCTTTCTTTGTTTTGTGCTGACTACTTAAATCTTTAACTGGATTTGAATTGATGTGATTTCTATTCAAGTCTGTGAACTAGTAATTGCATACCAAAACCTGGAGTCACTTGAGCACATCTCGTGTGAGTTCCAAACTATCTCATGGTCTGAGTGTATCAAGGAGCAGCATTTAGTCTGTGGAAATCCTATGTACAAGATGAAAAATGAAGTAACTTTCGTATACTATGTGAAGTTGTCCATCAAGCATGTTCACAGTCCTTTTTATCCCCACCCTTCACCTCCAACCATAAAGATGATTGACTTAAGCAAACCATTCACGTTAATAACTAAGAATACAGCAGTGCAGGTAAGGTATCTATGACCTGGACTGACTTTTTACACCCTAGAATTTTCACAAAATATGAGTCCAACTTCTTTTAATAGTATACAGATTCTTTTTTTTTTAAGAAAAAAGGTCATAAAGAACACTTGATAAATAGGACTGAGGCTGAAGAGAAAAAGAGAAAATCATAGTAAAATTCAACAGCAGACAATCCCGTGAATATCTTTCCAAGGGAAGTGTACTATTCAAAATCTCTGAAAATACGCTTATGCTGTGAAAGAGGTCCTCTTATTACCAGACAGAAGACCTTTAAATAAAAAAAAAAAAACCCCACAATCAGAGTGGAAACAGTTATGAGAAGAGACTCTACTATGGGGGAATATTTCATGTATAGTACATGGGGGGGGGGGGGGGGGAAGGGGGGTGCGCTTCTTGCATGAGTATGTAAGAGGATTACCTGTAATTGAATTAATGATACAAGTTCTCCAGTATGTGATGCTGAGTTTCTGTTTTTCACATTCTTTTGCACACAGTCCCGCTAATGTCAGCCAATAACGTGAATACCTATGCAATGTTGTGCGCTACTTGTTGAATTAAGGACCAGATTCTATGATTCTATGACTTTCACGTATCTTGCAAGGAATATGCAACTGATGAGTGGTAGTTTTCATAACAAGGTTGTAGTGATAGTTTCCACCTCAGACTTCTGATCTTGAAAGAGGTACCATGGTCCTTGTGAGGTCCTTTCTATTTCAATGCACAAAGTAATTGAATATGTTGTTTAGTGTCAGGAAGAAAAAAAAAAAAGACAACATATCACCCTCAGAGAACTGAAGAATAGCAATTTTGATGATAGTTGTTGACAGTGAGTGGTAAAAAGCAAGGATAGCTGTTAACTGTTTAAATCAAAGGAGAGGAGTAAAAAGTTTGAAATCATAAAGTATTTTTTTCTACTCCTCTGGTACCTTATGTTGAATAGCCAGATCATTTTATTATTGCAAATACTGTGGCAGTAATCTTTTACTGCTTGCAGTATAGGCCTACAGCATTAAGTTAGTATAAAATTACATATAGTTTAATATATCTGTACAACACCTTTAAACAAGCTTCTCTAGGCAGGAAGGTTATCCGTCTTATAAATCTATTATTTCATTGTACATCTTGATAGCCTAGCATTGCTCCTAGCCATGTTTAAGCATTAAATAGTGCATTATTATTTCACATAAATCAAGCAGAGATGTGTGAATTCATAAATTTTGCATTTGCACAGACAGTATTTTAAACGTTTTACGGCTTCATGGGAACTCAGTACAAGAGCCTGTATACAAATCAGTACCCAGCAAATTTCAATAAAATTTAATATCACAATTACTGCTTTTCAAAGTCACTGCTTGCATATTTTAGGAATGTTTTAACAGGGGCTAAAAATATAAACAAAACTTGGAAGCAAGGATTTTTTTTTTTTGTCTGGATTTTGCTGGATAGCTCCTCTGCTGCAATGAAGTGGTCAACTTTTTTCTCTTCCACTGTCATTTAAGCTTTTTCTGCGTTATTTGCACTTTTTAAATGCTCCAACTTTTTGTTTATTCTTGTGTTTTTTATCTTAATTCTTCTCTGCTGGAATGCTGTGAAGATTCATCAGCAAGTCTGACAATATTCATACAACAGATTTCCCTGATTGTAGAATCATAGAATCTCAAGGTTGGAAAGGACCTATAAGATCATCCAGTCCAACCATCCTCCCATTACTCTGTCTACCACAAGACATCAAACCATACCTTGTAGCTCCTCATCCAGACTCCTCTTGAACACTGCCAGGGACAGCGACTCCACCACCTCTCTGGGCAGCCATTCCAGTGCCTGACCACTCTCTGAGAAAGTTTTTCCTTATGTCTAACCTAAACCTTCTCTGGTACTACTTGTGGCCATTTCCTCGGGTCCTGTTTGTTGCCTGGGAGAAGAGGCATGCTGAATATTTATTATATTTATACATTTATTAATATTTTCATACAGCATGCTGAATATTTATTATATCCAACATAAGCATTCTGATATTAAAAATGATAATGTTAAAAGGGGGGTGAGAAGCAAAGATATGTATGTGATATAGTGTGACGTTGTATCACCTGATAATCTTGTTCTACAGTGCAATACAAAGACAGAGAGGGGTAGAATGCCCACAGAACAGCAGAGTTGTTGTTGCTTTTGGATCATATTATGTTTCCTGTGTCAAGTTTTCAGACCTTGACCATAACTTTATTTATCTGCAGATAAGCTTAATTTTTTGAATTTGCTACTGCAGGATAATTGCAAGGTAACTCAGTATCTTCTTCCTTTACAGATGGAAATCAGTGATGGGAAAGATGGATGCTAGGTGGTTCTATTCCTATTTTGCCCCAGGAATTATCTTTATTTGATCAGGTAACTCCTTGTGTTGTTGAAAGGGCACCAGGAAGCTCAGCTGTGTTAGATATCCAAATGAATAGAGTTGGGAAGAATGTGAGAAATCACTTACTGTTCTTGGAAGGGAGTCCACAGGGATTGCATGGAATGTGGGTCTCTTTCTTCTGCTACTGAGCTTCCTCCTCCTGATCCTTGTACGTACATGGAAAGGTAGGGAACTCCTTACAAACCTCAACTCTGAATTGTACACCTGCAGGCTGAGTTGGGTTCTGAGTCTTCTACTTGCACTGATACCTTGTTGCAGAGTCTGTATTTAGAGAGACTGAGTTCTGTGTTTTCTTGCCATGTCCATCTCCTTCCTCTCTGGTGTTGAAGTGACTGAGAGTTTTGCCATAAAATTCAAGTGGAGTAAAATAAGATCCAGTTGTTATTCTTTGTCTATGCAGAATTTGTATGTAATTGTTTAACTAGAGCAGTCTTTTTTTTTTTTTCATTTGCACTCTTTCTTATGCCTTGGAGTTTCCTGTGTTCCCTGCAAATGGATGTAATTGAGGTAGAAATACCAAAGCATACGTAAATTATAGCTTTTTTTTTTTGTGGTAAGTTTTTGCATTCCAGATTCAACCATTTTAGCTACGGCTAAAAATACTGTTAGATTTTTTTTTCCTCCTGTAACAAATTGGACTGTGTTTTATCTTACTTTCCCATAAATAAGAAACATCAAAAGGGAGTTTGATCAAATATCAAAATATTTTAATTTTGGGTAGAGGCTAAGCATAGCAACATTTACCTCCAGAATCAGATGATTTTAGCATGGTAAACTCTTGTAGTGTTATTCAGAGTACATATAACTGAGCTTATAATAATCCATGGACTTGTCTCAGAGCCACATATATAGTATAGAATTAGCTTTCTTCAGGATGGAGACTGTGGGGCAAGTGTGGTACAGATTTTTAATAACTCTGGTGAACTCTTTGTTTTACTGATTAAATAGGCAATAAGTGACAAAGAGAAGCCTTTGCTTCAGGATTTTATTCAGTCTGACTAATCTGGGAAGTGGGAGACTGCCTAACTGTTATGTAGTAAGGAAAAGTAGAGTGTGACACTTCTCTTTTCATCTTCTGTTTCTTCATCTTCCTCATCTACTTCTGTTTTCATCTGAGCACGTTGCTTTTTTTCCCCCCACTTTTCTCCAGCAGGTGTGTTGCTGGCTGTGAGGAGAGAGAGAGAAGATCAAAACCTATCTGTATGCACTTAACTGGGGTTGTTCTTATTCATTAGAGAAAGAATGTAGTGTCTGTGTGAGTAGCACAGTATGAAAATTACTCTGAATGTGAGAGTAGGTCTAATCAGAAAGCTATAAAGGGAAATCCACACTGAGGGAGGCACTGTGAAGGATGGTCTGAAGTTGAATGGAGAAAATGGAAGTAATCCTCCTAATCATAAGTTTTGAAGCTTCTTTGCCATTAAAGTTCCATCACCTTAGTGTCACTTAGCTTTTCCCCTTCCCCACACCCCTTAAGTTTGTGTTGTATTGAACACACTGAGGACAGTCAGTGCCTATCTGACATAAGGATTATTACATTTAGTTCTCCATAGCTCAGCTCTGTAGAGTTCCAGGCTATGCTGAGTAGAAGAAAAACACACTTAATAGTTTTGCTATGCACCGGCTCAAATGTATTAATACTGTATAACCATCAGTTCAGAGCAGCACAGCACTAGCTCAGGGAAAATGTTTAGTTTGGGAAGCAGTACAGTTATTTTATCTGTTCCACTGAGATAACCAGTTTAGAACAGTACTAATATATGGAAAACTAGATTTCTATGTGAATTTTGATTTTCATGAAAATAGTGTCCTATAGTTCCTTATTTTTTCCAAAAAAAAAAAAAGCGGGGAAATAAAGGAAAAACTTAAAATTTATAGTGGGTTAGAATTTCTGATACAAATATGTATTTTCTTTGGAAGACACAAAAATGACTTGTGTAACAAGGGATACTTATTTCTAGTAGAGATAATTTTCACACAAGAAGGGAAAGGGTGGGAGTGACTGAAATCTCAGAGAAATGTGAGCTCTGGATGTTTTTGTCTGAGGGTGAAACATGTGAGCAGTTGGCAGTCTGTGTAGTTCTAGTTTGTGGGGAAAAAAATGTGCCCCTTGTCAATGAAAGACCGTCTCCTTTCTTTTCATGTGACACAAAGTTGACAACTGCTGTACTATTTTCAGATAGTTCCTGTATGGATCTAGGAGCTGGACTCAATGATCCTTTTGAATCCCTCCTGACTTTGCATTTTCTATGGTTCTATGCTATTGACCTGCACTTTGTGCAAGTATCATGTGTATTATGGAGTGCATGTAGAATCATAGAATTGCTAAGGTTGGAAAAGACCCACAGGATCATCCAGTCCAACCATTCGTTTGCCCTTCACCAATGGTTCTTGCTAAACCATGTCCCTCAACACAACATCCAAACGCTCTTTGAACACCACCAGGCTCGGTAACTCCACCACCTCTCTGGGCAGCCCATTCCAGTGCCTGACCACCCTTTCAGAGAAGTAGTATTTCCTAACATCCAGCCTGAATCTCCCCTGGCACAGCTTGAAGCCATTCCCTCTAGTCCTATCAATAGTCACACGAGAGAAGAGGCCGACCCCCAGCTCACTACGACCTCCTTTCAGATAGTTATAGAGAGCAATAAGGTCTCCCTTGAGCCTCCTCTTCTCTAGACTGAACAATCCCAGCTCCCTCAGCCGCTCCTCATAAGGCCTGTGCTCCAGACCCCATCACCAGCTTTGTTGCCCTCCTCTGGACACGCTCCAGGGCCTCGATGTCTTTCTTACAGTGAGGGGCCCAAAACTGGACACAGTACTCGAGGTGCGGTCTCACCAGTGCTGAGTACAGGGGGACAATTACTTCCCTGTTCCTGCTGACAACACTATTTCTGATACAAGCCAGGATGCCATTGGCCTTCTTGGCCACCTGGGCACACTGCTGGCTCATGTTTAGTCTAGCGTCAATCAACATCCCCAGGTCCATTTCCTCTACACAATCTTGCAGCCACTCTGCCCCAAGCCTGTACGGGTTGCCTGGGGTTATTGTGGCCAAAGTGCAGGACCTGGCATTTGGTCTTGTTGAATCCCATCCCATTGGCTTCAGCTCAGCTATCCAACCTATCCAGATCCCTTTGTAGGGCCTTGCTATCCTCAGGCAAACCAATGCTTCCAGCCAGCTCGGTGTCACCTGCAAACTTACTGAGGGTGCACTCAATGCCCTCATCCAGGTCATCAATAAAGATATTAAACAGAACAGGTCCCAGTACTGACCTCTGGGGAACACCACTCATGACTGGTCGCCAGCTGGATTTAACTCCATTCACCACCACTCTCTGGGTAAATGTAGAATCTCTGGTAAATGTAAAATCTTGCCACTAGTTTTCTACACTAAAAGCAGCAATAATTGTATGAATGCAAAAAGAGCTGGCTTAGTGTAAAAATGAGGCAATGATGTAGAGAATAGTTTGTGCTTTTACATTTATCTTGTGCGGTAGTGAGAAATAACTCAAAGTGCAGTGTCCCAACAAATCAGGCCCTTTTTGTTTCTGAAGGCAAGGCATATTTTGTGGCACTATTCATTACTGGGCAAGAACAACAAAGAAGTCCAAGACTAAGATTAATGATATCAACACATCATTGTTTGAAGATTAATCTTTTAAGATGATAAGACAGGGATAGACATAGTGAGCCTCTAGCTGCCTACAGCTACAGATAGTAATAATAAACATTACTATGGCAGGGCTGGCCTTGGAATACTAACAGAAGCATATCTAGTTATCATCAATAAACAAACACTAATGGTGGTTTTGTGTTGTTGTTGGTTTTTTGTGTGGGTTTTTTTTTTTTTGGCTACTGATGACTATTGAAAATCATTTGGCTTTTTTTCCCTTCCTAAAGCAACAATTTTCTGCTTTCTTCTGATGTCTGACTATTCAACACTCATTTGTTTGGGTTCCATTCTGTCTTTCATAATATTGCCACTGTACCACTTTCTCTTACTAGAACATCTATGCTATTGCCTGGGTCTAAACTATCAGGGATTAAAAAGAAAAAGAGAAAAAAGGCAGATTCATTATAGAAATTACATTTCCTCAGTAAACCCAGGAGGCATTGTCTTTCCATTAGCTCCTCTATAACTAATCCTTAGTGCGCGTACATTTTCCTTTGTGTGCTGTTTTTATAGTTAGAATATGTATTTATACTGCACAGGATGTCCATGTAGCAATTAAATAAATCTCCTTATTTTTCAAAAAATGTGTCAGCAACTGATGGAGTAGGAAAGGTACGTGTAAGCTACAATATTCTTTCTCTTTAATCTCTGCCCTATTGATACATCCCTTGTCAACATCACCAACTTTCTGGTTTGAAAAGGAATTCTGTGTGTGATCAGAGCAACTGGAGATAAGCGTGAAGGTTTTGAAATTCATTTATGCTAATTTTTTTTTAATATATATTTCTTATAAGCTTAGAAAGACAACTGATGATAGAAGCAGTCCTCTTTAATATTGGGCAGTGGTAGTGACAGTGATCTGAGTGTCAGTGAGAATCAGATTCTGCCAGCCTCACTGAGGCTGACCAGTATGCTACTGCAGGAGCAGCTCCCCTAATTTCAGATTCTGGGGTAGTAAAACGTTTGTACTGTTTAACAGTACGACATGATGAAGTTGCTCTCTTGCTTATGTGAAAGCTTTAAAACATTTGGGTTTAAAATCAGAGCTGTTATAGATAAGATTTGTTTTATATTATGAAGTATGAGTGTTATCTGCCATGATGTTCTGGTTGCTGAAAATTGCTCACAGTCTTTCAGAATTGGGTGTAATGTTACACTCAACAAAGTTGAAGCACTATGATCAAGTTCAAGCCAAGTATTGTAATATGTAATGAAGTATAATCAGAGGAAAATAAAAGAGGTTCCCGTGTACATATAAAGTGTAATAATGCATTATTTATTATGGCTTGCAGAGTTTCCCAAATACAAGAATCCTTATCCCCGATAAGGATGACAAAATAGGAAAACTTCAAGAGTTGGTCCAGAGGGGCAGTGTTGCAAAACCATTCCCTGTCCTTATGGCTGGATAGAGGCTGTTACTCTACCTTTGAGCAATGAAATCAAATTCCATATTTAAATTTGAATTGTTAGAGCTTGCTGAATGCTTAGCTATTCATGGTTAACTTAAAGGAAGTACCTGATCTGAAACGTTTATTTGAAAACTCTGAACTTAGGATAGAGTTGGTGCAATCTCTTTCCCCCATGGCTAAAATTTGATCTGACATTTAAGAGTGGATATGGTTGATAGTGAATTCAGTATGTGAAACTGCTTCAGTTAAGAGTGAGTAAAATTGGCTTGGCTGGCATTATTACAAGCAATCTTAAAACCAAAATGCATGTTTCATTTTGTTGTCATTGAAGTGGAATTTGTTAGGCAAATTAGGTATGGAGCTATGTGCTGTAAAGATCTAGAAGCTGTTTCAAAAACCAAATAAGGTGGAGTTACAAGTTGGAATAAAAGTGATACTGAAGTGGTACAAACAAGTGATATCAGGTCATTTCAAAGCTGAAGTAGAGGTCTCCACTGATTAGAAAAGCAAACAAATCACAGCTTTGTCCTTTCAGTGATTCTAAAGTAAAGTTTCATGACTGAAAACAAAAAGGAATGATGCATTCCTTGGGTAAGTACTCTGTTTAAAAATATTTTCTGATTAGGGATAAAACAACAAAAACATATTTAGTGGAAGATCACAGTAGCAACAGAAGTTAGAGTCTTAACAATTTTGCTTCCTTTCTACTAAACTCTGTTAAAAGGTAACATTAACTTAATGGCAACATTCTCATACTTTTTGTCCTATGCTGAGAATTGGATGGATTGAGTTGGACCTTCTTAAATTGCATAGCAATCTCTGTGATAAAATTTTGTCAAAATCTGGGATTAGAAATTACTCTCTAGTTAGATATTCTTTGAAAGATTCCAGTATCGGCTGTGAAAGCCACTTCAGTGATTAAGTGTTCATTGCCTAAGACACTGAGCATCACTTAAAAAAAATATATATATAGTGAGCATTTATATTTGGAAAATATCTCCCTAATTGTATATATTGTTCTGGGTCATTATTTTCTCATTGTTTAAATTACAGCTCATTTATTCAAAAGAATACTTGTCGAAAGAAAGCTTTAAGTACTGATTTAAGAAAGTAGTGTTAAATAATTTAAATGACTGTGATAAAATTGTCTTAGTTTAAACAGACCAGTTTTATCAGTC
Source organism: Gallus gallus (assembly GCF_016699485.2). Classification (NCBI taxonomy): domain Eukaryota; kingdom Metazoa; phylum Chordata; class Aves; order Galliformes; family Phasianidae; genus Gallus; species Gallus gallus. Next base: position 63,822,822 of record NC_052533.1, on the reverse strand, counting down.
TGTTTAATGAATTGTGCTTTTATAGGGTGAGATAAATCTAATGTGAATCCAAGCGGTTGCACTTGAAATACTTGAAATAGGTGGAATCTCTTTGTGCATTTAGCAAGCAGAACTGAAGAAAAAAGGCAGTTGTACTTCTGTGTCTCATTCAGAAAGATTTGCTATATAACAAGCAATGCTAGTACCTTACTGTTGTAACTCCAATGTATCTGTAGTGCCTTTATATTTACATATAAATTGCAGAAAGCTCATTGGTTATTATTCGGAAAACATTTATGCTTTTGACATAGAAATCAACTTGTAAGTGCAGCCAGTCCTGAAACTGGTAATTTTCATGAACAAGGTAGTGACACAGGATTGATTTTGGCCAACCTGCCAGTCCTCCTCAGACTGTACATCTTGTTTATGTCTAGTTAAGTGCTTCCTCTCATTGTTAGGAAACAGCACATCCACTGTGTTTGACATGAGAGAATTCTGGGATATATTGGATTTTCTCATTTGTGATCTGTGTATTGTTAAAACACAACTACTCTAGAAAAAGAGAGGAAGTTGTTAAATATGTACCGAACTGGTTGTCCTCAAAATGAAGGGACATTATTAGCTCTTCCCTTGGCTAACCCATTTAAATCACCTACATGGGAAGACTGATGCCTAATTTGGGGGGATAAATAAAGGTCTCCTGTCAGACCCAATCTGGTCCCAAAATCATGAGAAAATTCTTGTTTACTAAGTGGAAGAGTATGTGCCTGATGTTGTGTATCTCTATTGAGATCACTGATTTAGTACCTTTACCTAGCATTTCTTATAACTGGACACACATTAAATCTTAATTGCTGCCAAACTGATTTTGGGACCCTGTTAAAGAATCTGTCTCCTTCTTTCTTGTAGCTCCCTTTTAGATATTGAAAGGCCACTCTCAGGTCACCTTGAAGTCTTCTCTTCTTCAGGCTGAACAGCCCCAGCAGCCTGTCCTTCTTTTCTTCCTTTTTCCTCCAGATAGACTATCTCTGTGATCTATGTTTTCTGGTTCTGTGTCTGCTGCTGGCTAGAACTGGTCTTGTGTTTTTGTATTCTTTTTTCAACGTATGACCAGCTTGTCAGCCTGGAGATTCTTGATTCACTTAGAAGCCAAGGGAGGTAAGGCCAAGCTTAACCAAATTGCTTTGGAGGACAACTTGATTCTAATGCATTCAAATAAGGACAAAACGATCTCCATAACTATCTTTCACAGAGGTTGTAGGATATGAGAGTGGATTGGAAAACAAGAGAAAGTAAGAAAAAAATGGAAATGTTTGATGTAGAAGAGGTTAATGCTTTTACTGTTAAGAAACTACTTATTTTCATTAGACAATGAGCTTTTATGTCTCTTGTTTTCTAGTCATTTCCTATCTTTCTACTACAGACTTCTAAATGGTAGAAGAATGTATTAAATACCAAGGAAAATTATTTTTAAAAGCTATTTTAAAAATTAATTTAAATGTAGACAGGCATAGTATTATGGCTTTAAGGCACCCCAGGGTCTTTTTTATTGGTCCATTAATACTTGCCTCGAGTGGTAGAACACACCTGAGGCAAGATTTAATGAACCAATAAAACACGCCCTAGAGTGCTCTAACGCTATATTGCTAACCATTCCTACTACATAAATGCACTGTTTGCATACTTCCTTTCACATATCAGGTAAATCTTCAATTAACTAAAGACCATATGACAATTCTTATCCAGGATTTCCATCAACATATTTTGGAGTGATTAAAATGATTATCTGAGATATTCTCAACTGACCGATACAATATATCATGCCTACAACTTTATAGACTGTCCAGATAGTGAATCCTTTAGGTTTGGTTATATATTAAATCAGTGTGTCTTCTCTCAATTGTTGAGAACTTTCTAATTTCTTCCTAAAGAACATGAGTATAGTGATTTTCTAGTTTTTCTTCTCTTGAAACTACCTTGTGGTGTGTATAGAGTCCACCCCAAAGCAGAAATCTGGCAGAAGAGCTAGTCATAACTCCAGTCCTGTCAAAGCAAGCAAAGATTTTACTAATACAATGTTATTCCCTTAGTCAAGGGATGGTTTTAATTCTTTAAGAGGTTATGTCCTCAAAGGTGTGCATCACCTTTATTGGAACTAACTTACTGAAGCTGACGGCCCAGCCCTTTGCTTTCCAGCATATTCAGAAGGATCAGAGATGTCATTTTTATTAAATCAGGCAGCTTGTATGGAACAAAGTATGAAAGATGTTTGCTGTACTTTAGAAGTGTTAATTTAAAGCCTTTGATTGGAATAGGCTTTAGCAAAAATAGCTGGAAGTGTTCGTAACCATGAGGGAAAGATGGTAAACATACCTAAATTTGAACTGTTCATAGTAACAGGAAGAAGCAGCAGATCAATTTTGATTGTCATTGGATGCAGTGTAATAAAGTTCATTAGAGAATGAGAGTGCACTTGGCATATTTTTTAGTTTTTCCTTACAGCATGAGGTATAATGGTATTCTATTAAAGAAAGAAGGCAAAGATTTGTATGGGTAGATTGGATTAAAAAAGTGTTATGACTTTTACATATTTGAGAATTTAACATGAAATCATTTTTCGTGAATGTGACTGTGATTGTCAGAGCCAGACTAAGTATGACTTAAGAGTGTAAATTTGACAGAATTCTCAATTGAAAGCCTAGGAGAGAAAAAAGGAAATCCAGTGTTTTTTAAACTGATACATAAAACCTGAAGAAATTATGGCTTGGGCTTCTTTAGACAGAAAAGGCTCATAGTCTAGGCTTGATCTTTGCAGAAACATTGGGCAAGTTGAACATATATGTGAGGATGTGTTACATACACTTTTTAAGGCAAAAGTAACTTTATTTCTAAGTCTAGATCTTCAGCTGTTGTGAACTGGCATAGTTCCATGGAAACCAATGGAATTATACCAATGTATCTGGCCCCTGATCTTTCAAGTAACAGGCTCATTAAATGCTTAGGGCCAAAACGTTTCCTGGCATGACTCTATCGAACTTGATGGAATTAAGCCAGCAGTGCATTTGGCCATTATTTAATACAGATAACAATCTAAGGGGAACCAGGTTTCTGTATTTGTTTTTCTTTTGGTATATAGCATTAGCAAACTGTACGTGATACTTGTAAGACAAAATACATTAAGTACTAGCTAAAAGAGTCTGCATAGATATCTGACAGGTAGAGCACTAAACCTTCTTGATGTACTACTTTATTTGGAACAAACAATACTGATTTGATCATACGCTTAAACCTTTAATTGTCTTTAAGCAAGGTACTGCCCAAACTGTCATCTCTCTTCTGTTTCCTTTTTTCCTCATCATTTCACCGTAAAAATCCTGTTAGAGATTTTAGCAGAACTAAGCTTATTGATGAATTTAAGAACTGTGCTCTAGTCCTTCCTATGAAACAAATAGCTGATGTAAGTTTTTCCGAAGTAATAAGTGGCACGATTCCTTTCAAAAAGCTTGGTGGACATGTTCCTTTTAAGAATTTTCACTGTGTCATCCAGCAGATAACATACTTGAATGTGTAAGCATACCACTGATATTATCCAAGATCATTTCCTAGAAGCATTTTCATTTCTGAAAAGTTCATACAAATTTTGCCTAAATTTCATTTCTGCAACCTTACTGATGTTGGCTGGGCATTATTCTTTTGGCTTACTGTGTGGATGGATTGCATGTGCTTGTCAGCGCTTGATGTGAAATGTGGCTGAGTGTCATTCATATCTACTCAAAAGTGGCTTGTCTTCAGTCGTGACAAACTAGTCTGTCTTTGCTTTCTCTATTTTCTCAGTTGCTCTGAGCTGTTACTGCTCTCAGCAATGTATAAGTCTAGACTTTTGAGGAAAAAAATATTCTTTGCTATAATTTTGGAGTGTAAGTACAGAAAGATGAAAGATGCGTGGCTGCACTCAGTTGCATGATTTTTTGCCTAATTCTGTTTATTACAGAGGTAATCCTTCTTCAAAGTAAATATTTATTGTTTGAGGGATTTGAGGTGCTTTGCGGCTGAGTTCATCAGGTATAGCAGGAATCATATCTCAATGAAGACGAACTTCATATATTAAGGCTACAAATCTAATTTGGCAATTGTTTTGTTTTCCTTGCACAGTCTTACGGAAACATGAGTAACCCAAACACTAAAATCCAAAACAGAATGACCAGTCCCTTATACAGCATTCTTACTAAAGTTGGGGCAAGAGTGATCACTGCAAACTATATGCAGTTGTGGGTGATGTAACATAGCTCAAGGGCATTCAGTATCTGGCAAACAGAACTGAGTTGGAATGGACTAAATGAAGGACCACCAGGAAAACACAATGTAAAGCACTGGAAGGGAAATTCATTGTCAATTAGTACTCAGAACATCTGAATGAAAAAGAGGAACTCCCTCAGCAAACCAAGTGGGGGCTGAAGAGTCTGGAAACCAGGTGGTAGAATGAAACGTCTCATTTAAATTTGCATGTGAAAACATAATTGAGTATCAAGGAATTAGTGTAACTTCTGGCTTGTGTAAGCAGAGCTAGAGTTTTCAGATTTCTTTTATGTTTTAGGATTAGAATGTGTAAAAGAAACAGGTAACTTTCCTTGTAAAGAAAAGGGCATTAATGTTGTTCCAACTAGTGCCTTAACAGTCCTACTGAACAGAAGACTGTCTTCTCTCTCTTCTTCTACTGTCCCAGATTGGATTTCTTGAAATCAGAACATAGCTGAGTAATTCATAAGTAGATCTGATAGAGGGAGGTGAAGCTGTATGACTTCTGTTAATACCAGCCTGTAGAATTGTTTGCTTGTAGGAAATTAGAGTTCCCTACATCTCTGAAGTAATACAGTGGAAGCTGCAGAGCTTAATAGCACCTGGAGTTCTTGTTGGGGCTGGTAAGTGGCTTAACAGCATAGTCTGAATCAGTTTATTTTTTTCAAGCATTGTATCTGTGCATGAGAGTGCAAAACTGCAACTCAGCTGCTGAAAGCAATAGCTGTCTATGCATGTGCAGGGATGTGTTTGTGATGAATCTCCTTTTTATTTAAAAAAAAAAGTATGAAATTGTCTCATGTTCAAATTAATGGCTGTATTTTAACATTCCATACTTGGCTTTATGGTTACTTTTTTCCATGCCTAAATATAACTTACGGAACGTATATATTTTGTGAGATTGCCCAAGTAATTAGACAGCTTACTCATGCAAATAAATATTTTTCTGTTCAGCTTGCAACATCTTTTTGGCAACGTTGCCTTTAATTACAGAAACATTTAAAGGAAGACAAGATGTAGTGCATACTAAAACTGTACTGTGCAAATAGAGGATTTAGGTGAGCAGTAGCTCTTTAATTACCTCGCAGCCAGAAAGACCCTCACTTTGTTTGAAAGCTGTTAAAAATAGCGAAAGAAATAATTTTCTTCTCATGGGAAAGGGATAAATTAGCAGTGTGCTGAGGGCCTTGGGACTAATTCTCATAAAAATTAGATAAAGTAAACATTGTTCCAGACTACTCAACACCAGCAAAAGATAGCCAGGGAAAGTTTCTTTCTAGAGGTGAACAGCAAATCTGGCCTGTGGAGAGGAGAACTAAGAATTTAAAACTACCTGTACACCTTTTCAGCATGGCTTATTCCAGAGGTTGCTGAGACTCTTGACCAAATAGAAGCAACCCTGAAGGCCTCTTTAAGGAACTCCAGCCTCTTGGCTGACCTGCTAACTGAGAAAGTTTCTGTTCAGAGTTTGCAGTTCTAGGAATGTGGTGTTGCAATGGCTCTTACCTGTGCTCTGTCAGCCTAAGCTTGCATCAAGGGCTGTGAAATGCAGCTTAACAAGTGAGTTTGTGAGACATGCACTTAAGGAGATGGTTCTTAGGCCCATCAATAGATCTGGAATTTGATTTTTGTTCCAGTGTTTTCAGCTGGCCTCAGAAGTCTAGATCCTAGTATCACAGAGCCATCAATTTCCTCTTGAAAGATCATCAGATTCAACTTTTCACTGGAAGAGAGAGCCCAGATATTATCCAGTCCCTTTTCCAATTGTGGCTTGAAAACCTCCAGTGGTCTAGATTCTGTCTGCTATGCCCTTGTGAAAGTTGTTCCAGTTTGTTCTGGCTGTTAAAAATAAGAAATTCTCATATAGAGATGGAATTTTACCTAGGTGCATCTTTACCCATCATGTCATGTCTTCTCCATGTGGCTACTTCTGGAGACAGAACCTCTATGCTTTTTGTAGCCACTCTTTAAGTATTGGAATACTGTGAAGTTCCCCCCTAAGCTTTCTCTTCTCCAGGGGTGAAGGCACCTGTCTCCTCTAGTCTTCTGTCCTGGGAAAAGTTCATCAGCATCCTGTTCACTGTTGTAGCCCTCCTTTGGATCTTTCTGCTCTGTCCATGTCATGTTTTTGACTGTAAGTAGATACAGTACTCCATGTGCAGCCTGACAAGTGCTGATCAGAGTGGGGTGATCACATCTCTGCTGGCAGTGTTGCTGCAGATATGACCTAAGATCAGATTTGCCTACGTTGCTGCAGTAGCACACAGATGATGCATGGTCATCTTGTCAGCCAGGACTCCCAGGACCCTCTCAGCATGGCTGCTGCCTATCCATGCATAACAAGAAGCCTGCACTGGGCTCTTTGTTATGTCATCAATCTGAGATTTGTTAATAGAAAAAAAACTGCATAACCTTTGGATATTATAATTTTACATAGCTTCAGAAGGAAATAAAACCACATTTCTTTCTTTGTAAATATCTATGTGTGAGGGTTATTCTGAAAGTAATGCCTCCTATTTTATTATGTTGGATCACATCAGAGGCAGGTGTTGGTAATATGGCAGTAAAGGTTGAACCTCTTAGCTAATATCTGTTATATTTGTTGCTGTATGACAGATGGCAGCAGAGGGGCAGTCTGCCAATATGGCATCTGATATGGAAGTGCATATAAAGCAAAGTTGTGTGTCATTGAATTCCTCCGTGTGGAACAATGGCATTCATTGGCATTAATCAACACTTGATGAACACCTATAAATACCAAACAGTGGATGTGAGGCAGTGGGTGGTGCATTTCAGCAGTGGTGACAGTGGGTCACCTCTGCTGGTGCAGATTGCTACAGGTATGACACTCAGGCTCTTGTTCATCACTGGGAAAAATGCATAATGAATGGTGGTAACTGCATTGGAAAAACAGTGTTTGTAGCTGAGAATTTGCTCTATCAAGCAGTGCTGTTGTGGTCTTTGTTTCTGTTGTATTTTTCATAAATAGGAGGCATTACTTTTGGAGTAACCCAAATGCATGTTCCTCAGTTTCAATGTTTTAACTGCTAAATTTTGGCTGTATTACTTGATGAAAAAACTATACCATTTGGAGGCATCAAAGGTGATAATTTTCTGCACATTTCTACCCAGGGATCTAGATGGAGGAAAAAACTAGAGGTCCCTAATCAACTGAGTTTACAATGGAGCATGTTCATCATCAAAAGTAGAAGAATCTATGCAGAAGAGAGTTGTTACCAGTGCCTTGACTACTAGGAAAAAAAACCTTCAGTTTTTTTCAGTCACACCTTGTTAGGCACTAGAAAATCAGTGTTAGAATGCAGAGTCCTGGGAGACCAGGCTGTCTTGAATCCTTTATGCGGAGTTCTTTTAATTTTTGTTCCATATCCTAGAGCTGTACCTATAGATCTGCTTGTCTCTGTTAATGCTGAGGAAACTAGTCAATATCTTATTTTCTAGATACTTTTGTCTGGTTTTGGAGTACTTAGGGGACCAGACCACTGAGAAAATGTCATTGCTTACATGTGACAAGTGTTCTTCCAAAAATTTTCCACTTCTTACTTCCCACTACCTATAGTTCAGGTACTATAATAGCAGTTAATAGAAGAAACTGTAGTGCCATTATGTTAGATTCTTTGAAACACAGTGGAGAAGTGTGAGATATCTTGCCTTGAAGCTTCAAAATGATCTCACAGATTTGTTTTTCTGTAAGTAACTTCTGCACTGTAATTTAGGAGTAAGACTCCAACAGTAAAATTCAACTTTCAACAATATTATATATTTTACATGTGCCCCAAGACAGTTTTCACTTAGGGAGCCCTAGGCAAGCCAGAACGTTGGATACTCATGGCTTACGGTGTAATTGCATTTTGCCACACTGATTAGGACTCAGTCCTGGGAAAAATCAGACAATTTTAAAATTACATACTTCTGTTTGGAATCTACATTATGATATTCCTCCAAACATTTCCTCTTTGCCCTTTCAGGTTAACCGTTCTTCTCTGAGAGATCTTGTAAGTTTCCTTTACTTACTGTGCTCCTTTTTTGACACTCAGGATGTGATGCTTAGTTTTCTCCAGGTTTGGGCAAAATCTTGTTTTCATCTCTGGCCTTTCTGGGTAGTTTTTTCTGCAGAGAGGACTGGACAGCTCTGTTGTTTGGCACTACTTGCATGCCTTTTCACAGGAAAGAGTTGTCTAATTCTTATTCACAACTGCTTTGGTTCTGCTCTTGTCCTGGGCAAGTGCCAGGTAGTCCCCTAGTTCAGCCAGGAGCTGGGGGCAATGGCAAGGCTAGCACAGGAGTGCCCTTGCTGTTCAGTGACACAGCACCACAGTACTTGATCAAGTAGTGCCGATGAGGAACAGTGCTGATCACCAGGACTATTCAGTGGTGCAATAATCAGGCAAACACTACTGATTGGGAAATCAAGTCATCGGGTTTGGTCAGCAAGGTGCAAAGCTACAGACAGGCCAAGCACACAGCTAATGTGAAGACTAAAGGCCAATCCCTGAGCTTGAATGCAGCTCTCAAGACCCAGGATGGGAGACATCTCTGCTCTCCATAGACTGACTGAAGGTTGCAAGGCTACAGCACGTTAGAGCAGGCCCTGAGCACAGGCAGCCAAAGCCTTGTTGAGGGAGAATTGTGGTGCCTGCCAGTGCATGACAGACCATGACAGGTCAGAGGTACAAATGAGATTTGCCCTGTGTCCTTCTCTATTTTGAGAAGGAGATTGTTCATTCCTTTGCTAAGCTTAATTCTGCTGCAGTGTTCAGTCCACTGATTGGCATCCAGTGCCTAGTATTATACTGTCAACATGAAGTTGATATCCTAAAATTAACCTGATGCATGAAGGATTCACTGACTTCATTGTTGACAATGGCTTGTAGTACGCAGACCTTAGTTAGTGACATTACTTATTTGTAAAGGCCACGCTGCTGAGTTTCAGTTGAGTTTTGTATCAAATTATCAGAAAGTCTTCCCAGAGCTTTAGGAGTGAGTACTGTGCTATTTGCCTGTCTCTGTCACAGTCCTGGAGAGCTAAGATATTTGTATGTACCCGAATAGATTGCCAGAATCAATCCACTTTCCAGAGATGAACGTGGACATGTCCTCTTTTCCACTGTAATGTGAATACTCAAATCTTTCCACATAAGAAACTCATATATTTGAGTTTCACAGCACTCCCTAATAAGATTTTATAGCCATTAGTGTCAGTGCCATATATCACCAAGGCATTGAAAAAGTGGAGTTTCTTTCCCAAACCACCTTTCTAAGCATCCAAGATGAAGTGATTTTATAGCTTACACTTCAACAGATCTTTCAAATCCCACAGCACAACTTGTTTCACCTGAGCCTCAAAGATTTTGGTAAATGATTTCCCAGAAGCTCTTGAGGGGGTCTTTTCTCTATTTCTTTATTTAAATTTAAGCTTAAAATACGATTAGATTCTCTTCAACACAAAATTGTTCCAGGATACATTGCAAGCAATGTGTGTACAAAAGGTAATCTACACTATCTAATAAATAAAATTGTGTAAAAGTCTGAAATTTCAAATGCAACCATTTGCTTTAATATTTGGAAGTGTTTGTTAAACCTTTAAGCTTGTGACATTTTTCCACGCTGACACCTAAATAATGAATTAATGGCTTAATGTCCATGCCAGCCTCAGGGTTTCAAACGCGTGTTTAGTCAAAATAATTGGTGCTTTAATCATTCTTTATGAACCAAAATTGTTCCTTAGTTATACAGGAGCAATGCTAAAGCAAATATCCATAGCGTGAATGTGTTCTCATATATTTCCAAAATTGTCTGCCAAGTTGGAAAATGGTGTCTGGGCGCATTTTCCGATTTAGAGTAAAGAGGTTACATTTTACTCTCATAATGGCCACCTACATGGCTACTGACTGTTCTGTTCCCTCACTGCCTGTGAGCAGCACGTACTGTAGCTACCGTATACATGTACATAGAGGCTGACCTCTGAGTTTTGAGGGCAGATTGAAGGATATGGTGGGGGGACCTCACACCATGTGTTGTCAAATACAACATGTAAGTCCTTTGCGTAACTAAATTAGGAGACCTATTCACAGCAAAGCTGTCCCCCAACCAAATTATGGTACACTTAAAAGCTGCATCTGTCACATGTTCTGTTAATAGTGGGAGTGAAAATTAAGATATAAACAAAAAAGGAAATTGTGGTCCTGATCTGCATCCAAGCAAGTTGCTGTGCCTGCACGATATTCAGCTGAGGTAATTGTACTGATGTCAGCACCGTGTCTGTACCATGCGAGTAGGAGATGCCAGCACATTCAGAATCTGTCAGAACTTGCTGCAGACCATCAGGAGTCTAAGGAGCCTTCTGCATCTGGTGCAGTTGTAACATTAATAGGATCTGCTTTCTAGCATGAAAGGTATTTAACTTCTGGCTCAGGGGAGTTTGTAATACTGTACATGACTGGAAGGTGTAAGGCTAAACTGGAGAAAGTATCAGTGTAATTTTGCCATTTATAACAATCTTTCTCTAAACAGTCACTTGTGACTTGCACTGGACTAAGTATGGGTTCAAATGAACCACTGCTGTGACCCAATGCCAGTGTTATATGGCTGACTTCTAGGAAACACTGCTTATAGCACAGAGAGCTAAAACGATTTCGTTGGAATTGTTGTGGTGCTTTTTTTTGGTACAATTTAATAAAAATAGCAGTGTGAGCAGCTTGCAAATCGAGATGCAGGCTCCTCAGGATGTCTGAGTATCCATTTGAAATAAACTCAGAGCGTTCTTTTTGAGAATTCCTGCCAGCTGATATGGTTTTGAAGTCAAGGTAACATTCTTTAGAAATAACTTTCTGAGCATGAGAAAGAGATGTCTGGCAGTAGTTATTCAGCTTTCGTCTGCAAACAGGGAATCCCCACACTGTCTCCTCCTCTACCATTACAACTAGACTGAGTTTGAAACAATTCCTTCTCCATGGGCTGTGCTGTGCTTTCTCTCTGAAGTATGTGTGGGTTGTTTTAATAGTCTGAGCACAAAGCACTTTGATACAGGGAACAGGGTTTCTCTACCTCCCAGTGCTCCTTAGGATTCACTTGACATGCTGCTGTTAGAATGAAATTCTTTGAGACAGCATTCCAAGCTGAAAAAGACAAAAGGAATGGTGTGAATGACTGCAAAATGCAGTCATTTTTCTCTGAAGGTAAACTGGTAATCTGTAGCAGGTTTCTTCCTATTTGGCTGGCATGACCATATCCAATTAAAAAGGATACTTGCAGAAGTATTGCTTCCTGGCTTCTAGCTCATGACGTGGTGTATGCTGGTACATTAGATTTTTTATTTTTCACTTGTGATAGAAGAAGTGTGGCAATGATGTTGGGGCTAAATCAGTCAATGTGGGCTCTGAGGGGTGTAAGGTATCTTTGAAGGGAAGAAAAATATCCTGGCAAAATTCAGTTAGTTCCCATAAGTGTTAGGTATTTTTGATTGACTGCCAAAATGCTTCTGCATTTCTGTGGAACTTTTCTTTAGCTTAATGCTTTGCGGTAATTAAAGCATAGAATTCCATCTATACTTATTTTTTAACCTGCTGCATCCTTGCTCTGGAAAACCTTATTTTCTCATGATTGTTTTTCTTCCTTTTTTTTTTTTTTTTTCCTCCCAGAGAGTAACAGACAGGAAAGATTTAAAGGGTTAAATATCTGCTAGAAGCTACTTTTACTTCCTGAGGTTTAGAGAGAGAATCTGATGATTGTTTATTCCAGAACTGGGAACTAAAAATAGAGCAGGAGATGATCTAAACCTTACATGTTTTTTGGTTGGTAGGTTGGGTGTTTTTCATGCAGATGTAATTTTGCTGAGAGGAATTATATATGAGGAGGTCCACTAAGGGTATACTCAGTTTAAGTCCTTTGCCCTGTGATAGCAGTACCACACTCAAGGCTTGTCACAGTTTCCAGCTGGTACACTAAAAACTTGCTTATGTATATGAGTGTGGCTGTGAAAGAATCATGTGGGAAAGGCAAGCTGCATCCATTGTAAAGTAAATGGTTTCTCTGTTCCCAGAAGCCCAGCTTGAAGAATTGGGAAGTTTGGATGTGGGTCTGAACGAACTAAAAACAGCTCTAATGTTTGCTTTTCACTGTGGTTTAATGTATTATTTCACCAGAGATGCAGCTCCAGGAACTTGAAGATGCTAAAATGAACTCTTTGACGTATTCTCCTCATTCTACCCCCAAATTCTCTTATGTGAGCTCCATATTCGCTTACATATATACACTAAAATCTGTCTGTCTGTATAGTCCATAATGCATGGAATTGAGAGCTGAATGTGAAATTTTAAAGAAATGTCAGTTGCCAGATCATAACCAACTGTGGATGACGTGAGCCACATCAGATTTTATATGCTGATTCTAAAAGGAGCACACTTCAGTTCTCTGGATCATTTGTGTGTTTAAATACAGCCAAACAACTCCATTATGGTTGTTTTACTATTGTATCTGCTTCTTAATTTTACTGTCTTTTATGCCCTATTACCTTCCATATTTTTAGTAATGTATTAGAAGTTTTATCTGCATTTTGATTCTGGGGGATGATAGCATAACCTTTTTTTTTTTTTTTTCCCAAGCATATTCTCCACAATTTCCTCACCTGAAATTATATGTATATTTGAGGTTGTGTGTTTTGCTCTTTAATTGGAATCTGCTTCTGATGAGGTCCTAAGAAAAACACTGGGTGTTGTAACACATGAGATACAATTGAGGATTGGCAAAATTGGGCCTTTCGGATTTTATCGTAGAAATATGCTAAAGTTGGATTCCACTTTGAGAGCAGGCATAAGAAATACATGAATATTACAACTTGTCATCGAATGCACATAAAACTCATAAAAATGCTGTCTGTTTCGATTGTATCTCTGGCTGCAATATTGAGAGTCTACTTAAACATAAAACTCACATTGGAACCTGACTGGATAGGTGATGTGTGTGAATTGAAATGAGAGAAAATATTCGTGCTGAAATCTCTTAAGCTGCTCCACAGTGCTTACCCTGATGAAAATGTGTTGCACATTTGAGTACTTTACTGCAGGTATTCTAATAGAACCTCTTTATGTAATCAATTTGTCTAATAGTTCTGCTTAGCATATTTTTTCTTAGCTATTCACTGTGTGTTAGTTTAGATTTTTTTTTTTTATTTCTCTGTCCTTGACCCAAAACTGTCAGGCCAGGATAATATCATCATCTATAGCAGATTGTGATCTATTAATTCTTTCCTCCTCTATGTACAGTATTGTGCCATATGCAGATGGGGCTCCTCCCTGGCAGCTTGTGCTTTCCAGTCTTTGAGGGTCCTCAACTCTGTCACAGCTGTTCCCTTCTAAAACATGATCTCAGGTGAATGGAGTGGGTTTGTCTGAAGAACGACCTCAGTGTCAGGAACATAAGGCATCTCCATGCTGCGTCACACCAATGATACATCTGGCCCACTATCTCCCTTTCAACAGTGACTGTTACCACACCACAATCCAGAGGAAAATGCAAGAAACTTCATGTGAGAACTGAGAGGCTATTTGTCCATGAAGGAATTTCCCCATCATTTACCAGTCTTTTTATTTGCAGAATTGCAAACCTTTTCTAGGTAACTTAGCATGTATTTTCATTTTGGCATATTATTCTAAGTGACTTTTCACAGCATATCTAAATCTTTTTTTATATTTTTGGAGAAAAGTGCTCCCAGTAATATCTACGCACATGCTTATATAGCATTTCCTAAAGGAATTAGGAATATTAGAGAAAGAATAGGTTGGCTTGGAGTGATCTGAGGGTTTGCACCTCAATATAATCTTTCAGGTTTTCTCTTGAATAAAACTAGGATGTAGAGATTCTTCAATAAAAGAGAAACTTTCAGATTTCTCCATCCCTGACCACAAGTGTATGTTTGTGCACATCTGTACCTGTGTGTAAGCATTTGTGTACGTCCTTTGGGTCTATGTGTACCTATGAAGTAATTTGCACTCTGAAGGACTGAAACTCAAACATGGGGCTGGGGTAACAGAAAGAGGTTGAATTTGAAATTTCAGTGGAAATCGTGTTATTTATGAATGCAGTGATGATGCTGGAATTCTTCCCTTTCCCTTAGCAATTATAATATTTTTAAAATAAAAGATTAAAACTTGCCAGGAAAATATCTTTACATGGGGTCTATACATCCTCCCTGAGTTCCCATTGTTGCGTATTCTACCCATTCACCTAGCCAAGGCTGCATCTGTTGTGCTCAGAGTTAGAGAGGTCTAAGGGAGGATCAGAAGGAACGGGTAGGTATGATATGCCTTACTGTTCAGTGCTTTGAACAGCATCACATGTGAGACTAAAGTCAGTGATGTCAGAGGCTGCCTAAACTCAGCTGCCAGGAGTCTCTCTCTCCCATAGCTGCTCTGACCCCATAGTTGCTTCATGAAGCAGCTCTGAATAATATGTACTATCTTAACTTTAACAGTTTTTTCTAAAACTGCGTATTCAAATCTCACATCGTTGTGGCCTCTAGATGATCCATTTCAGCAATTCTACCTATTATTTGATAACTTAAAACCACAAAATGTTATTCTGTATGCCTGCTTCCTGAAAACATGCATTATTAATAGCAAATGCCAGATAGATTAACTGATCATACTGCTGTATAAGAACTATGGGTCCTTCTCCTTTTTCCAGATAAAGGGCAAGGTAATTAACTGTACAGTAATAATAACTTGAGTTGTGCCATTAGAGATTGTTGCTGCATTCCAAATCACCCTTTTTTTTTACTAATCTGCTAGAAGAGAATCACAAAATCCAGTACTGAGGGCACTGTTTCTTATGAAATGGAAAAACGTCTGGATTTAGCATCATTTGAAGGTAGCTGTTTTCTTTCCCCTGATTGCAGCTCTCTCTCTGCTCAAGACTTAAGATGAAATGCTTGCATTCACACCTATGCATATCAGTTGTAGATGTCTCGAATGTCACATTTTTGAGTTACACTAGATAGATGGTGGAAACTAGTCTCAGAGTTCAGATTCATAATACAATTAAAAGACTGCATCCATTATCATAATTTCATATATTTCTAGGTCCCATTATAATCTCCTTGATGATGATCCTGAATGAAGAGATGAATGTAACTCTCACCAGTTCTAATTAACCATTTTTGCTGAAGAATTTTTCTCATTAAATATATGAATGCTCAATTTCCAACTGACTAGAAATTTGTGTTTCTGTAACTATTTAGAGCAGCAAATGTTTTGACTTAGATTGCACATAATGGATTTCCACTATGTTTCTAATATGGTGGCATGACAGAGATAACACAAGCATCAATAGCTTCTGAAAACAAAATTGACCCTATCTGTCATGACAGTGCAGCCTTCCTGCTGCTTGAGAAAATCACATTCCCCTTAACCTATCAGATATTTGGTGATATTGATGATCTCTTGAATAACAAAGTATAGGAAGAACAGATTTTTTTTATAGCAATAGAAAAGAAACCAAACCATACCATGTTTTACATTAAAATATATGTATTCTTTCCTATGTACTTTTTAATGTAAAAATAGAACCACTTGTATGGTTGGTCAGCATAGCAGAAGAGGACCATATCACCCACTATTGTTTTTGTCAGAAACTTATCTCTTATGGTAAAAATAAAAAGCAGCAGAAATGATCATTGTAGGCTTTTGACTGGCTACCTTACAGTTTAAATATGCATATAAAACTAGTTTTGTGCAGGATTTGTGAAATCAGTTATATTATTCCTTAACTTCCATGGTTCAGTGATAAAATTCAGCCTGACTAGAAGAAAGTCTTATAATCATTTTCACATTTGCTATGCATTACTCTCCTCTTCTCCCCCCCACTTTTTTTTTTTTTAAATAAATAGTACTTTGCAACAAATTGATTTTGCTAGATAGTGCATTGATCATGCACCTTGCCTGGGGACAGAATATAGCTTCAAAAACAATAATAACTAAGACAATCATCTAATTTTACTGAAATAAAACTGAAAATGTACACCCAATGAAATAATCTCTGAGACTACTTTAGGTGCATTTGTGCTTGTACTTTATCCTCAATGACACAGTAATCTACTAAAGTTCTTCTCTCAATTTTTCTCTTTGCAATCTGGAAGAACAGATTCACCAGTGATTGTGCTCATTTATAAAAGCATCCAAAACAAAATTGAACCCCAAGGCTGGTAAACTATAAAGATGCTGATCAGATCTGAGCAGAATGGACGGGATGCTTTGGGGCTCGCTCAGCTAAAGACGGCTCTACAAGACTGATGGCTTTATATACACAATTACAAACACCATAGCTTTGTCGAATGAATGGGAAATCATAAAATATGATGCTTGCCCTTTATTAAGTAAAGAATGGTATTTTGTAAAATACTTGCAAAGATTTACTAAATTTCTGTAATTTAATTCCTGTCACCGTATTTTCTTTTCTTCATAGAAAACTTAATCAAACAATCATTTGCAAAGAACAATCCAATAGAGTAAGCCTCCTCGTTCTGAAGAACAAGTGGCTAATTGATTTTGCTTATCAATATATATCATGTGGGTGCACGGTGTCTGCTTCATATGAAATTTGTTCATTTACACTGTGTGATAATCAATAGTGGTTTAAAAATGTGTTCACTCTCACTAAAATTCTTCTCTGAAGGAGATACTGAATTTACAGTCTTCGGCAGATTAGGTACTTATTGGAAATCATAAAGAGCATAACGCAACAGGATAGAGATGGAAAATTCCTGTTGTTCTTCCATGTGATATTTCCTGATATCAGAAGGAAGCCTTGGCTTCATGATGACATGGAACAAAGTTATGATGTAGTGATTCACCTGGGCTCTGTAGTGGCTTTTGAAATATAATCGTGTAAGACAGAATATCTCAAACATTTTCCTAACAGCTGTTTAAAGGATCTTCTAGAGACTGTCCCATGTTCTTTTATTTTTGCAAGTTTGCGAATTGCTGGATGTCTGAATCTCTTGAATGTCACTGACATTTTAGGGAATGTACTGTACTGGTATGAATTCACTCCGTCTTAAGCCAGAAACACACATCTAGTGGAGTTATTAAAAAAAAAAAAAAAAAAAAGGCACCTCCTAGCCATACTGAAGTGGGACGTGTTTGTTGATGAGAAATTCTGCCTCTTAGGTCAAGTTAAAGTTTGTTTTCATATTAGGATTAATATTGTATTACTTTTTAAATTTAGTGCTTGCATTTAGTTATGATTTCAAGCCTAGCACCTGTGGTGTATCCTAGGTCAAGTTTCAAAAACTTGGTTAACTTACAGAAGGTAATTTCAATGAAATGAGACCAGATACTGTATTAAATTCTTATTAAAAAAAAAAAAAAGAAAGTATTTTGAATTCAGAAATCCTAGAATCTTTTTTTGCTCCCTATGATGGCTGCTAAGTTTGTGTCAATCTTATATGCAAGATATAATTATGCTACAGTCACAGGTGCATAGGTATGAGTGTGCTAGTCAAGCATGTGGGCTGAATAACAGACTAAGTTAGATACAGGCAGCCACAGCTGCTTGGGCACAGTTGCTCCATACTTCAGTGACTGCAGATGCAATTGAAGAAGATTCATCTTCTTACTCCACCTTTGTGAACAAGGCTATGGCAATGATCCCTATGTATGATGTAAGTATATACTGCTGTGGTTTGTGTCACTGTTTCATGTCATAGGAGAATATTCATACTTCACTTTGCTCGCATAGCTGAGACAGATCTAGGCAATGAGAGAGAAAGAAAAGTCCTCAGGTGATTCAGAGCAGTCAAGCTTGTCTGTATTGTCTTCTGGGGATATTTATCTTTCTCCATTCAGTGTGCAGGGAAACCTTATAATTTTTACCATGCAGTTAGATAGTATGTATACACTTCTTTTTCCCCTCTGTATTGCATATAAACTTTTGAATTGTAGGCCGTATCTCCACATCTTCTGGTTGTGACAGTTGTGGACACGTAGCTGATAGTAAAATCCAGCTAACAGATCAAAAATTTCTGGAGAACTCTTGACTAGTTAAAAAAGAGAAGACCTTTTAGACTGGTCAACGTTATATTTTGTATGTAAAATACTCTCTACTTGT
Organism: Gallus gallus; assembly: GCF_016699485.2. NCBI lineage: Eukaryota > Metazoa > Chordata > Aves > Galliformes > Phasianidae > Gallus > Gallus gallus. The sequence goes on along the minus strand of NC_052533.1, from coordinate 63,804,426 downwards.
CTTCCATAAGACGCTGCTTTAAATGCACTGCTGATGACTGCTTGTAGGGTAAGGGACTTGAAAACTGTGTGGCATAACCTAAAACAGTTATTGTGCTACGTATCTAAGGAGAGAATGAATTTGATAAACAGCTTTTTTGATGCTGGATGTAGTTCTGTCCTCCAGGTTGTCTTACATCTTTCATGCATAATGACAGCATGCTGAGTAAAAGGAGTAACACACTGGCCAATAATATGCTTACTGAAATAAAGCAGATTATTTGACTTGGATTTTTACTGCTTTTCCAGATCTGTGATGTCATGTCTAAGGTAGATATACTTACTGGCTATACAAAGCTAAATTTGTCATTAAAGTAAACAGTGGTAAAACATTTTTACTGTCTGCTATGAAGTTTTGTTGATCTTAAAACTGAGATTTTTTTTTTTAAATGAGCTAAAATAAGAAACTGCTTCTTGTTGATTTTGCTCAAGTGTTTTTTCTAAACCTGATAGGAGCAAATCCTTCCCTTCCCCTTCAGTTTTCAGGTGAATAGAGCTGGTTTTAAATGGCATGGGCTGAAGAGCATCTCCATAATGTGTTTGTAATTTTTTTTTTTTTGAGTGTTCTAGCTTTAATTCATAATTACAAGCTTATTCCAATCTCTGCATTATGGAACCACATTTTAGACCAACAGCTGTTATCTAGTTTCACTTGTAGCCTTGGGGTATGCGTATTTTAATATTCATTTACTATGTGCCGATAAACTAAATACTTCCTACTGGAAGTCTATGAAATTAATCACAGTATCTTAGTTGCTGTTCTGTCTTCCATGTAGCTCATATTTTTTAAACTTACTATGCTATTTCAATTTCTCTCCTCCTCCCTGAATAAAAGGGAAGACAAAAGGTTATTGCAAAATATATAAACAGAACAAGTTGATTAAATTGGTGATAATTAGAAAATAGAGAGGACTACAGTGTAGTCATTCAAATGACACAACCTTCTCTCCTATTCCTGTATCTTGCATAAAACTAGCATAAACCTTGCCACATCGCCTCCAGCAATATTTTAATAGCTGGCTTTGTATTTGAAGGTTGTGGTTTTAACTGTTATTTAAATAGTATTGAGGTCTTCATATGCATATAATATTGCCTAAAGGTAGATATTTTCCAATCTTCCAGGCACGGTCATAACTCCAAGCATCTTTGTGTTAAAAGTATAAAATATGAGAACTTGGAAGCTGAAATTCAGTGAATAGGGAAGAAATAAAAGTCATGCAATCCACTAAAGTTTAAGGCTGTTTGTTGTGCAGCAATGGATGAGGAATGGGTGATAACCTGTCGAAGGGAATGAGAACAGATTATTTCAAGGATAGGTTTGGTGATAGAAAGTGATAACATCAAGACTGGAAATGTTTAGACAAATTTCTCATAGGTTTCTATTTCTGGAATGACGTCCCCTTTCTACAAATTGCAACAAAAGGGAAGACCTTAGAAAGCGTACTGAACAATGGGTATCTGCTCCTGTTCGTGTTTTATGTAATGGACAACTCTGCTCTGAAATTTGGTGGGAGCAATGTCATCTGAAATCCCTTTGGGTCATAACATTTTTACTGTGAGTCAGGGTTGGAATATGCTAGTGCCCATCCTCATCTTACCTTTAAGAGTGAATACGAACACAATTCAAGCTATATTCAGTCATGAATTGTAGGTGCGTAAATAAGACATAGCTATCTATAATCACAAACCACGGTCCAGAATATCCCTGTTTAGCTGTTGGCTTGGACTGCAGATGTCAAAACTCAACCTTCCTACAGTTGTTTTGGTGTCCCAAGTGTGCTAGTAGTCATCTTCTGTGCTTGCCTGGAATGAGGAACATGTTTATCAGGTATGCATGTCCAGTAAATTAAGTCCACTTGGGATGCAGAAATTAGTTCTTCCATTATCTAGGTACCTGCAAAAAGAAAATCCATTAGGCATATTATGAACAGACTGGATGCGCTCTCTGCCTTTGCACTAAACAGTGCTTGAGAGAATGACTAGAATTCATGTCCTCTCACTCAGAAGTTCTGGCTAGTTATTGTGTCTTCCTGGGTCAATAGATCTGGACTTCAGCCAGTCTAGTTTCATAGCTTCAAAAGGAAAGACAGACAAAATGTGTTGTTCCAGATCAATCTGGGTTTCAGTGTTGAGAGTGCTCTCTGGAGATGTCGCTTTGAATTCCTTTAATCTGTGAAGATTGTTTTTGGAAAAGACTCGGAGGAGCCTGCTGGTCACAGGGTTGCTAATCAGGAGGTAAACAACGGCACTACTGCATTTCATTTGCTACACCGAAAGAACAGTTGTAGAACCCTGTCTTCTTCAGGGTACCCATATGGTCTTAAAAGTGTATGCTTTGAAAAGTAGTAGAAGTGGAGTTCAGATGCACCCTTCATATTTCCTCAGTACTTTCGTTAGTAAGTGTGTGGAGGTTCTTTTCACTTTCATCCTGAAGTACTTTAACACTAATTTATTGCTATTCTTCTGACCCTTAAAACCTTGTGAGATAGAGGACTGGATGCATTTACCTTTCTGTGATCAGATGAATCAAACAGACTGAAAAATAGCACGCTATTATGTTGGAGTTCAAATATCTTGAGGATGTGCACATCATTACATTTGTAATCAAGTTAAGATATAAAATTACATCTAATCTGAGATTTGTATCTCTTTAATTGGCCTCATAAAATACATAATAGCCTACAAACTGCAGTTCACCTTCACAAGCTCACTGATGTCCTTCATGCCTCCAATGAAATGCCTAGCAAACCTTTGATGGGTAACAGTTAGAAAACAAAATTGAATATCAATTGAGCTTTTTTTTGTTGTTAAAGGAAGATTGTCCGGAGTAAATCATCATGCATTCTACCTACCTAAACACAGAAAGCTTGGAATGATCAATAAATGTAGGTCAAATCCCAGTCTGAATCAAACTTTATTCAAGATCCAGGAAATTGAACAGATGACAGGTCATGGAAGCTTTGACTCTGTAGAGTGTAGAGGCTTTACAAAGGCTTTATAAGGCACCAATGAATTATATACTCGTCTGACAGGAGACTTTGATCTGTTTTAAGGAATACTGATATACTTGCACAGCTGGTTTTGAAATTCTTTGATTTGAAGATCTCTAACACTTTCAAGAGGATGTCCAAACCCTTGTGTAATTTATTTATTATTACTGATGCTGTTTAGTTAGTCTCCTTAGAGATTGTCTGTGGACAATAGCTAAAAAACATTTATTTGAACAGTTCCACTTACTCTAATAATAAAAATAAATATGCGGACTCTTAGTCCGCATGGAACTAGCGGACTAAGTGGAAGTGGAACATAAGAAACACATTAACTGTTCTGTGCTTTTGCACATGTTCCTATCAAAAGAGTTGTCACATTTTCCAAAGAAAGCTTAGCAAAGAAACAGGAGAGAGTGCTATGAACTAAATGAGATCAGTGAAATTACCTTTTTTTAAAAAAAATAATAATAATTAAAGAATTAATCATCTGTATTATGTACGTAATGCACATAAATATACATAATTTTGAACTTTTAAGTTTAGAACCTAAAATATGGAGTTAAATATTATATAAGATGGGACTGTTTTTAGATAGGAGTAATGAAAGTGCTACACATTACAGATATTGCAATAATGACTGTGAAGGACAGGTAAAACCTTTGTATGCTAGCGTGTAGAGAAGACTTCGTTATGATGGTAGAATTCTTTTCACTGAGGTATAAACATTTATATACTCTGTATTTCATTCTTTTTCAGCTTGCTGCCTTATTTTCTTGTTCTTTCACTCTGTAGTTAATGAATGCTGTTTAGCTGTGTATGACTTTTCCAGTGTATTCTGTCATTCTTACAGCATGATTTTCTCCTTCTCATCCTTCTCCATCTTTTTTTGGCTAAGAATATTAACCATAATTTCTAGTTAAGCCAAAAAGGCACCTTTTCCTCACCAGCTGGCACTTCTGCTTTGTTGGCTATCTGTCAGCATCTTATCCTTCAACTCTGTGCAGCAGAGGCTAGCTTGAATCTTGAAGTCAGTGTTAGTTTATTTTAAGATTGATGGTTAAGTGAACTCTAATTATAGACTTTGTGTCATCAAACCTTAACTTTGTTGATTGTTTGACAAATAGAATTTGTCACTTGGTTTTCATTATTTGTCTTAGCAGCTGGGGCCCCAAATTACAGTCTGTTTTATTATTATTTTATTTATTTGGTAGAGGATTGTCAATTAAAAAAGCAACGATATTTAAAAATTAAATCTTAGCAAACTCTCAGGAATATTGTTGTTCATTTCCTACAGCGTGTTAATAATTTTTTAAAAATCTCTAAGGCTGGAAGATCATATCTGATGAGAATGCCTTCATGAATATTTATTTAGGCAAGCCTCTGCTACTCTTAAGCTCTCTGAAAACATTTGTGTGAATCAAATCTTGGTTAGCTGAACGATTTTAACTTGGAAAATGACAATAGAAAAAGCAAAAAGAATGAAACAAGATGGAAAAATATATGACTTTGCTATTTTGAGGTTTGTAATAGAATATATATTTTTTCATAGTCTACATCTTTATGACTTTCTAATCATCTTTTCTTTCTGGCTTTTTCCATCCTTCCTTATTTTATGTTTAAAACCAAGGAAGGTTGAGAAAACAAGGGAGGAGAAACAAATTTTCCTCAGTGAAGTGTATTACCCAAAATGTCTTGAGGTCATATTTTGTGATAATGGGGTGGGGCTGGGAAGATGGGGGCAAGAGGAATGATGTTTTCTGGTTTTACAAAAGTAGGCCATCTTTATTATAGGTAAACCATATCCATTTCTCATTCTGGATGAAGGACAAAAAATTATGAAGCCTAACAATCTGCATTTCTAGGATCTGCAGGAAAATGAAGGAAATCAACACCTCTGTATTCCCTTGGCAGAGTGATGGCTTCAGGAACTCCTGAACTCTAGCACTTGTTGGCAAGTTCAGATTCCCTCAGCAGCCTTTATTATCTGGCGCACATGCTTGTTTATGAGACTTAGCTGCTTCTTTCAACTGAAAAGCATCCCTGCAGGAAAACAATATGAGTAACATGTTATTGAAAAACATATTTATAGATTTTTTTGTCCATCTGAAATGATACACTTCTAATTTTCTGTCTAGATTTCATGAGTACTATAGTGTAAAGATCCAGAAGGGGATGTGGAGAAAAATAATGTGGAGAAAAAACATTTAACTATACTTAAAAAATCTCTATCCTAGGCAGAAATGGAAAATTGGAGAGTAGTGTATACAGATGACACAAGTGAAATAGTCACATCAAGTGAGATTTAAGAGATCACACAGATGAATTTCTTGTTAGTCTGAAAGATTAGAAAACAGAGTAGATCAAAAGACAAAAATACTTTTGTTCTTGTTGTAGATACGGCTACGACAGATTCCAGCAGCATTCATAGATAGCATATGCAAAAATTGTGGACAGAGGAAGAAAAATAATTAAAAAGCTCCATTCTCTTTGCAGAAGGTCAGAACAGGACTTCTAATTAAGGTAGTGTAAGAATTGTCTAAAATCTATCGAAGAAGTATTTTGAAGTAACTTCCAATAATGTTCTGGGTTCTTTATATCTATTTAAATTTTTAATTAAGCTAAGTTAATAAAGGTCTATTTTTCTTTCAGCAGGAGGTGGTAAGGTTATAACCACAAAACTTCTGTGCACCTAACATGTTTTTCATGCTCACAGGGACTCTTCAAAAGCTAAAACCACAAGTGTATTCAAGCCTCTTTCTCATGCCAGCATTATCTGAGTTGTCACAGAAAGCTGCTTTATTTTGTGTCAATTTCCAGTTTTAGATATTTGCGCTTTCCTAGGTTAGAATATTGTTCCCTTCCACAGAGGCATAAATTTTCATTTGTGACACAGTAGTAATTTCCATGGCAACACGTCATGGTTTTATGAAGGTGAGCAAAATCCAGCTACAGAAGGCTGCCAGTGGTAGGGATGAATGTTTGGGGGAAAAAAGCCCTAAATAATAACAAGGCTAATAGAAAATTATAGGCAAAGAAGAAAGAGCTTTGTTTAAATGTTCTTTATTTTCACTGTTGCTCAAAGGGAAAAACTGTTCTTAGGAGGAGTGTTCCAGAGCTGAGTGAAGAGACTTTGTGGGGATTTGAATGCGCTCCTGGCAGAACATTCATAAAACTAACTTCTGAACCTCTCCAAGGGATTTTGCACACCTTATTCAGGCAAAATTCTTCCTGAGTCCTCTACGAGTTTTTGATGAATTCAGATTGCTATCTTCCAACTTAGTTACAGTTACATAAATTTAATCTATAATCTAAGTGTGTTACTTGAATGAATAAATATATCAAATACTTGTTTCAGATTTTTAGAAGGTTTCATCAAGCATAATGCATACACAGGATCAGAATTTGTGTTCCTGCCTGTGATGTTTTTAAAAAAGTTTGACTAATAATGGTTTCATCTATACAATGGAACCTTGTGCAAAACAGCTCAAACAGAAACAACTTCATGGTATTTTACAGGTGATTCTAACTGCATTAAGTAATCCAGCATTTTTTTTAATTTTCTTTCATATTGATTTTTAATTATGCTAATGCTGTGCATCGATTCAGAGAGGAAGTTAAGTTCTAATCTTATTAGCACTGACGTAAAGTGTATCGAGTTCAATGGCGGTTCAGTTTGTCCTGGGTCTGATGTGACTCAGAACAGATGTGGGCCTTCTTGCATGAGTTTTTCGTTCTTATGACATGGTCATTTCATTCTGGATTAGATTTTTCATTCTTGTGCATGGGTTTGGCACATGTTGAATTGATCAAAGGGTAAAAAGGCTAAGCCTATCTGATTATATAAATGCTTCATATTTTGGTCTGTAGTTGCACAGGGCCAAAATCTGAGGTCTTTAGTCATTTTGACTCAGTCTTCTTTTAAAAATAAGAGTTCTCAGCTGTCTTAATGCAGTGGCATTGAAAATAGGGTTAACTTGCAGAACAAATAAGGGTGATGTGAATAGAGAAAGGGTAAATCTACTTGTTTCACTGAGAGATTTTTACAGGAGTAATTAAAATCAGAGCCTGACCGCTACTAAAAGAGGCAGATCTTAGCTATTTGGCTCACTGTTAAGCTTTTCAAAGGATTTCTGTGTAGCTTTACTCAGGGTTGTTTTGTGCCACTTTTCCGCATACACCTTTCCATGAGCTAACAGTTTACATTGTAAACTTCTGGGGAAAGAATGTGAGCTTTTTACTCCCAATATGAAGTGCCCAATGGAACAAAACTGTAGTCTTGGGGATACCGTGAGGTTTGACCTCTGCTCAGCCACAATGGAATAATATGAGCGTGTGGTAAATCAACATTTTCCATCCATATGTTTGTTGGTACTTTAAACGGACAGAAAGCATCAGGGAAAAATCATACTGTGGCTTCCATTTCACTAATGGAATGTAAATACATTGCCTCTGTATATGAGGCTTATATGACCTATATTATGGTGTAAAATAGCTTGCTGAAGTCAAAGCAGTCTCTCTGTACTAAAAGCTAACGGTTTGACTCACGAGTTTCCTAAGACTTTCTGAAGCTGTTTGTGCGTCCTACCTCCTTTCTTCTTGCATAAAATAACTACAGAGTCACCACACACACAATTGTTTACACTGCTTGAGAAAATGCCTTTCATTCTTCATTTGTTCTGGGGAAAGTAACAGCAACTCAAGAGCCCTTATCCCTGTATGTAATAATCACACTGTCTCACTCATTTGTAGCTGGTGACTTTTCTAAATATTTTTTGATCAATAGAAAGAAATGTAAAAAATCAGTAGATTGCAGCTTGTAGCTGGAATTGATAGATAGTTTAGGTGGCAGGCTTTGAACTCTCTTGGCAATCAGTAGTTGAAAGAAATTACCTTAGTTCCATAGCTAGGATCTTCTGCCAAATTTACCCTGTTCGTGTCTAAATCTCTTACATATTTTCAAGGATTAAAGTTAAAGATGAGATTAAAAAGTTTCCTCTTGGCTTCAAAAAGAGAACAGAATTCTCTATAAAAGCATAACTGACAGCCCCCATGAGGAAAAAAAAAAAAAAAGGAAAAAAAAACAACTAAGGATGTTTCCCCTTCTCCTTAACCATTTATTTTCCTTTTTTCACCTTGTTGTCTCACTCACATGGCTCTTTATAAGGTATTGTTAGACCTTATACAAAGGTTATACTTTGCAGTTTGACATATAGTATTTTTCTTCTTTTGAACTCTTCTTGGAATCTTTAATTCTTAGCAGTGTAGTTAATTCTACATGTTATGGCAGAATTAATTGTGTTGCCATAACATCACTTTCCCCTAATAAATTTTCCACTGTGGGGATTTCAGCACTTCAAAGATGATACAACATACCTTTTGCTAACCAGATGATAAGGTTTCATCTACGCAATGGAGCCAGTGATTATTTTTGAACCAACATATAATTATGAAGACACAGTGAGAGAACTTTCAACATGCTCACAAGTGGCAGAACTAAACGCAAGCAGAAATGTCATGTTGGGGTGGAGGTTCAAAGTTAGCATCCAGTCTTCGGCTCTGCAGCTGCTATAATTACACAACTCTGTAAATTGGAATCATTTATCCTCTGCCAACTGCAGTAATTAATTTTCTCTTCAGTCAGTGGAGGGGGGATTGATCTTTCCTTTATGAAAATCTTTCTCACGCAAATATCACTTCACTCTTCTATGTTTCAAGTTCTGGAAATTTGTCCTTCTATATAGAAGGTATTAAAAAGTGGAGTTGCAGCTTCATTGCCTGTGTGTTCCTATATGTGTGGCAGTGATGAAAAATGATGACTCAAAGTGTGGATTTTTGTCACAGTACTTCGCTACTACCTGATTGTGGAATTAGGCTGGCTTGTGTAATAGTAAATGGTTACTGGTGTTTGTATGCAGAACTTTGGCTTTGTTCTATTAGTCACTAGAATAGTCATTTCAGCCTAAAGGCCTCTTGAAAATTTATTGAACGTTATTTGTGTTTTGCATATCTTTCAGAGCGGAAGTGTGCCTCCATTCCCACAGTGACTCTGCCCTCTAAATGTGTGGCACCTTAGAGAGAAATCCGTGGGAGGAAAAAGCTGTACTCTGAAAGTCAGCGGCTTTGTCCTTATAAGTCAATTTTTATGTGGGCTGTAAGTCTTTTGTACTCTCTGGTTGCTGCAAAGGAACTTTTACCGCATAGTTATTGCTACATAGGTATTGTTTAGGAGAGAAGACTTGCCTACCATAGACTTTGTGTAGTATGACTATGCTTACTGCCTTGTAGTTAAACAATAGGTACTTTTGTATATACGTACATAATATGTAGTTGGGAAGGTGTATGGGAACCGTTGAATCACGGCCTGAAACTCTGATTGACCACCTGAGGCGAGTGCTGAGTCAGCTGCAGGGGCCCAGGTGAACTCAATTTTACCTGAGTGACCGGAAGGGGTGGAGCCTGGCTCCTAGACCTCATTTAAGGGCTGACTCCCAAGGAGGAAGGATCTCTAGCTGGAGATCCTTCCTCTTGGAGCCCTTCAGCAAGCCCAGGACATGGGTAAGATCTTTATTTCATTTCTCCTTTGTAATGTGATAATCTATCTGGTCCAATACCCGTATACCTGTTTGCCATACAGAATGAAAACCTGCTAAAGTTTTGTTGCTTGTTTGGGGCTCCTGATGCTGTGTGAGCCTCTTATAAGTGACAGTGAATGTGCAACAGAGGTTTCTGTCGCTTGTAACTGAATCGAGAACAGCTTATAGAGCACAGAATTAAGCCAGCAAGAACAGAGTCACCTTTGCTCTATGACAGGCTGCTGATCCCAAATGCATGAACTGGCAGGAATTAAGATTCCAGCCAAGGAGGATAGGACCTGACTTTTCCAGATCTATTACCTATTCAGTTCAAGGAGAGGCATTCCAGTGATGCATCCTGTGGGAAACTTCTGTTGTTGTTACTCATGCTATGCTTATCCTCAGAGAACATGGAAGATTTCTGTCTCATGGTTCTACACAGAGCAAAAATTCTTGCAAATTTTGTTTTTTCTCAAATGCTGGTTTTGCTTCTCCTTTTCACATACTAATGCCTTCTGTGCCAGATCTTCCATTGCAGTGAAGCTGTTTGGTATTCTTTTTTGTAAGTTCTTAGGTCCTGGTGAATGCTGAGATGTAAACTATCCTTAACTGTGCTGAAGATACTTCATCGTCCCTAGCAACTTGTGCTGTGGGACCATACCAGCCTCCAGCTGCCACAGATTATCCCATGTGAGGTGGAAGGTGAAAAGTGAAGGGAAAGATTATCTGCTTTTCAGAATGTAAAATTCTGTTGCATGTAGGCTGGTGAATCCCAGGTGGTCTTGGGATTCACTTGATTTTTATTGTTCAGTGTGATTCTGTGAATGACGGTACTGAAGAAAGGATCAGAGGCGAGGCATAATTCTACAAGGGAGTATTCCTAGTACAGGACTGGCTCCATGAGCTTTGTGCTGTTTCCACATTCCCACTCAGCATTTGAGGTGGAAGCATAGGCATTTTAATGCATAACTGTATTTTTAATATTGTGCTCTTACAAGACCTAGAACAATTTGATGTAACAGAGCAACAAGGGTTGGCTCCATTGTGAATTAGTATCTGGAAGGGTAGTTTAAAATACTTGTCTTCCTCCCTTTGCCAGTGCCTGATGAAACTTTTCTACAGTCTTCTGCAAATCAGCCAAAGCTTCCTAGATACTGCTTCCTGATAAGTAAGAATGAATAAAACTATAGGAACTGAAACATTTCTAACGTAAAAAGTGAAAGAATCACCCCTTTTTGCTTTTTTCTCTTTCAATCTACATATATGAGATATGTTAGTAGAACTACTGTATATACAGTAATAATGATGTCCATTTAAGTAGAAATACAATTTTGTTTGCCTTTTGATCATAAAGTGGGGATTTTCTCTCCAAAAAGAAATTCACTATATTTCAGTTTTGAGATATTTGATAATCCTTCTTTGTATCAGAGTTTAACACAGTTAAAACACATCAAACACGATCAAGCTACATTTATCAGCAGAAAACAGCTCAAGTGAAATTATTAAAAATCCTTTGAATTTCAAAGGCAGGAATACAGCATGCTCCTTTGGTGTTTAACTTCATATGGTGATTCAGAATGATCTGCTTCCAGGCCTTGATCCTTGCATATTTATACTTGCTTTATTGGGTGTTGGAGGTTTTGTTTGCATTTAATAATTATGCAGCTCAGAATGGATGTTGAGTGCATTTCTGTAAGTTTGTATAAATTGCTATTGGCCTGGACAGGCAAAGCCTGTGTACTGACAGTAGACAAGCATTTGAACTCAATACATTACTTGTGTTTGGGAAGCCCGGAGCAAAATCCTCAGGTGGGGTAAATCATCATAGCTCCTTTGACTTCCATGAGATAAAGTTGATTTTTACCAGCTGGGAACCTAGACTTTGTTTTGGTCTCCCATTTGACTAAACTGAGCCAAAAGAAAAGGAAGTATTTCATAGATGGATGTTTTTCCTGAAAAAGAAATTAAAAGGGGGGGGACTGAGTGGGGACTGTGGTAAATGAGCATCTCTGGGTGGAACAAAGGAATAGAAGAGAGGGGCTAATTGTTTAATTAGTAAATGTCTGCTTGGTTAATGACATATTAATGAGTTTTTAAGACAGTCATATCATTTACCATAAAAGACCCATGTGCATATCCCTGGATGTACTGTATAATTAAGTAATGTGACCCACAGGAGTTCAACATTTAAAAACCTGTCAGCTGTCTCATGCTTGGTAGCAGATGAGTAAGCTCAGGAAGGGCTCACCAGGAGCACTCAGTTAGGAGTTTGGATCTGAGGTATCTCCCTGCATAGAATCTGTTGATCTTTCAGTAGCGCGTGTGCAAGAAGACAGCATGGGTCAGGATCTGTCTAGCAGATATCAAGCTGTGTGTTACCAGAAAGCTGTTTCTGAAAAGTGGTGGATCCCACAGGCTTCTCCCTCTTGTTCAATCCTATCATTTGTTGTAGAATAAGCAAACTTATGCACTGGGAGAGGTATGTATATTGGGAACTGTTTGCAGTCACCTTCAGAGAGATTTGCAAATGTTGGAACCACTCTATTTCAACATACATAAATATTACTCATACATAAATACATTTTATATCTGGGATTTGGAAGCTGTCAAATTTTGGGTTGAGATTCAGTTGCAGGATATTTGGAGATGAAGTTTATGTTCTCTCTTTTGCTGTCTTAAGTCACTGAAAGACTAGCAGGCAGAGTTACCTGCAGAAGGAGTTAGAGTTTTCTTCTTGGATTTCAAATTACGCAGTAAATCTGGTACTGCAGTGAATGTTAGGCATCTGGGTACAGGTGGTGGGGACCCTCCACTCTTGGGTTTCAGGACTTGGGCTTTCTAAGTGCATGGTATAGTGACAGTGCACTCTCATCATTTCTGTTTCCTTTTATAAGCAGCTATTGGAGGGAGAGCCAAAGAGCTATCTCCAGACCTATGGGCTCTAAATGTAGGCAGTCCATATACAACATGTAGAGAGTCTAACTCTACTGTGCTGTTGCACTAGTCATTTGGAGTCTGGCCCTGAAGAAAACATGAGCACATTGAGAAGGGACTTTGAGTACCTTAATATATGATTAGTAATTAACAAAAATGTCTCTGTGGGGAAAAAAGATTAACGAGCATTTTTGAGACCGTTTTGAGACCATTTTTCATTTCTAATGTTAAGTTTTCTGATTGTATTTTATTTTCAGTCACTTTTTTAGTTATTGCTATTTTAGTTCACAGCACAACTGTGGCAAACTACCATAGGAACAGCCTAAAAATTATTCTAGATACAGATTTTGGTCAAAACTAAACACTTTTATCTAGTTTCCATTAAAATAAATAAACTTATGTGACAGAAAAGTAATTCCTGAAGTCATAAAATGAGAACTGTGGCTTCGCAAAATTCTGTAGGTAATTGGAAACTGGATGTGTTCTGCTGTTTCATTCCTAGCGAACTCCTTAATTCTAGTCTTTTCAAGTGTGGCAGGGAAATAGAATTAGGCAAAAGAGTTGAGCTATATGGATCAGATGTAAGCATGCAAAATAAAGGATTGTGCTTTCCTCATAATACAATCAACAAAAAATGGTAACAGCAGTTAGGATGACTGACAGATGTAAAAACAGCAGAAGAAACTAAATGAATTACTACTGACTCAATCCTTCCTGTATATTAATACTGTTCTTTAAAATAGTACTTTTAGAAAGACATTGCTTTGCCTCAATTTAAAAAAATGTTATGCAAGCTGATAACAAATTGTTTGAGAAAAGGCCCTTATTTTCTAAATGACTCCTTACCTGTACCCATTTCCTAAATATGTACAGTAAGCAATACATATAACTCTAGTTTAAATCTATATACAGGCAGAAACACACTGTCACTCAGGATATCTGTCCCAAGTACATGGTTTAGAGGCCACAGAAAGAAGTCATATAGACCATATACATGCTTTTTCAATTTGTTTTTTGGCAATGGTAAGCAAAGTACCATTGCTACTGATAGATTAAGTTTGAGAGCAAATATTACATGCTGACAAAGGGCTTAATTCTGATCTTCCCTCTGTGGGTGTACATCATTAATGATTCACTGCATATTTTGAATAATAAGCTGTCTGCATGGTGGGGAGCAGAGCATAGTCCTAAGAGACTATTGCATGTGTGATGCATTAAGAATTATATTGAGAACATGTAACTTATTAAAATAGCTATCTTGGGTTAAGACATTGTTGGGGTGTATGTGCGTATATCTATCTGAAAATTAGGGGAAATTAATAAGTGAGCTTAGACCAGACATAGACAATGTAGAAATACAAATTTAGGGAAAAACTATTTATTTCTTTTTAAAGAAAACACAAGAAGCATGACCTTCAATTCCTGTGTTAATAACATTCGAGCAATCCTGACAAAATGTATTTTTTTTTGCCTCTTCTAGTTTAGATTCCCATTCTTTTATCTGTTTAAATTATAATCTCCATCTTGTAAAATGGATGTGAAAATTAATTGACTTGGGCAACAATCTGTTTTCCTGGAATGATGAGTATAATGAAAAATGAATAATATTTTATATGCCTATAAAAATATACTGTATAAGAGCTCAAGCAGATCTTTGGAAAGTTTGTGTGTGTATGATTTGTACAAAAACATGTACATGCTCTGCATCCCATATCTATGTGCTTAATTTGCACATATCAAACTGGAGAATTTTGGCTTCTTATTCTCAGGTAAGTATGTATAAAGTAGAACTATAACAAGATCCCCCAAACAGTGTGTATCATTTTTCTCTCTTTAACATCTTTAAGTATAGCTGACTTCTTAGGTTTGAATTATGGGTTAAAACAATCTGCCCCAGCTGAGAATCTGCCTCATGTACTATTTTGCCTGTACAAAGGGCATGCTAATTGCATTGTTATTGTTATGCATTCTATTTGCCTTTTTAATGCATTTCATCATACTATGCCTATTCGTTTTATATTATTATGACTATGATACCTACTATGGTTATGCAATACAAAGATTCTGAAATAAATCCTAGGATGACTGTGATAAACTCACTTTCTCAAGTCAGGAAATTAAAAAATTAGAGCTCTAACTATTAATTTCCTATATCCTCCATATACAGGAAAATCTATACTCACAAGAAAATGCTGTCTTTAAGAAATATTTATTATGCTTCAACTGTTCTAAGTAAACTTTGTCAGTTTGCTTTAGGTATGTAGCAAGTTTTCCACGTTCAGGAGGGAAGATGAAGGCCTCTATACTTTTTCCATGTTGATGACTGGAGAAAAACAAGAAAGAGTGAGGTAGAGGTGCAAAATATATTGACTGGTGGCCTTTTGCAGAATAAATAAATAAAGCTTCCCATTCTCTATTCCTTTTTAAGCACTGGCAGGAATATTATTTATAAATAAAATTTAGGCATATAGGAAATTGGGTTTGGTCCAGCAGTGCTTGAAGACTGTATCTAGCTAGGAGTAGTGCTATTGTGGTTAGACTGTGCAATCCTGTTAATTGCTTGAAGGAATACATGCTATGAAGTATTTTAATTGAGGGACGTGTTGCTGGATTTTGGCATTCTTGCAGACAGACTGAAAGAAGGAATATTTCCTTCTTTATTTTCCCCCTCTTCTAATTCAGCATGTGTATTTGGAATATTGGGGATAAATGCTAGCTAGATGCTGGTAGGTGTGGATTTATTATACTTCTAATGCATCCTGTTTTATATGTACAATATACATGGATAATAGAAGAGGAGAAGAAACACAATTCTTCGCATAGCGTAGCAGATACTGTGTTCTCTGTGTTGGGAGGGAGGAAGGAGGGTTATTTGATCTGTGCTTTAAGGGAAAGTGATACTGTGAAGTTGTCTAAGTTTGTAAGCTTTTCCTTTGAGGGAGATATGTGTGCAATCTGCATGCCTGGCTAGCTCTTTGATGATAAATTTGGACTCAGTTTTTAGTCAACTACAAGAAGGTGCCAAAAGCATTGGCATCTGTTTTAGAAAATTGGCAGAGTTTCCTTGGCTGCAAATTTCTTTATCCTGTCTCATTACTTTACTCCTATCAGCTTTTACCTGCATGAAGAAAGACCAAAAGAAAAAGGCAAGAAAACCCTTTAAAACTTAAGTAGCTATTACAACAACAGAGCCTAAACCCACTCAGGGTGAAGATTCTATAATTTCCACTCTTTACACATACTAGGTGCAATCAAACAACTTGAAGCAATAACACAGGGAGAAATTTGTTTTACATAACTTGACTTCCAAATAACGATTATCCCTTCAAGGCTATTTGTTTTCCCAAGAATCCTGCTGATTATAGGCTCTGTGTTAAACCTGTTTCAGATGATAACCTGACTATACCCTGGCATCTGTTACAGCAGCCAAATTATGTCTGCTGTGAATGGGCATGAACTAGGGGTTTCTCCTGTATGCTGAAATGTTGTCTTAAACAGACCAGTACTATGATGTCAGGCATCAGTTCTAGAAGATCACAAAAGGCAAGGTGAAACCCTGGTTGCTTAAGATCAGTAGTAGAAATTTTGTTGATATCAGTGCAGTCATAGTCATTTCTTGTATGGCAGTTGGCTGTGTGTATTTAGTTCCCAAGAACTACCCTGTTTTTGTTTTATGGTGAACAAGATTCTGATTTTTTTTTCCTCCAAGATTTCATTTAATAGTCTTGCAAATATGAGATGGAATAATGCTCTGTTCTGAATTAGGTGACAAAATGAATAGGAGATACTTTTCTACATCTGCAATACATCATCTAAGGAGATCTGAAACAGTCAAAAAAGGTCTGAAGTTAGCTAGAGAATCTAGCCTCTGTCTTTTGTAATAACACAGTCTCAAGGGAAATCACATTCACGTTTCATGTTTGTTGCTGATGCCTTTGGACTGGCAGACACTAGATGTTTCTAGGAAAAGAAATATCTTGATTTTACTTGTTATCTATTTCACAGTTAGGGTTGTTGCTGCTGAGTGGTTTGGGTTCTTAGTGCAAGTATCAGCAACCCTTACTGAGCCTAAACTAAAGGTACTCCCTGTGACTGGCTTTCCCTTTGTTGGGAGCCCAAGTCCCCCATTGTGTTTCTGAGGGTTGTCTTGCATCAAATTTATGATGATCAAAGGAAATTGTTCTAGAAAGAGGCTCGCAGTGCTTACGAGTTCCTGGAAGCTACAAATCTCCCAAGCAGTTCTTAGATACGTGTTTTTTGTCTCATCACTCTTACAGGGGAGGTTCAGGTTGGATATCAGGACAAGATTCTTCACCAGAGAGTGGGTGGGCAGGAAACAAGCTCCCCAGGTCCATGGTCATGGCCCTGATCTTCCCAGAGTTCAAGAAGTGTCTGAACAATGTTCTCAGACGTATGCTCTAATTTTGGGGGTGCTTCTGTATAGAACCAGGAGTTGGACTTGATGATCCTTACGGGTGTATTCCAACTCAGGATATTCTGTGATTTTATGATTCTTTGTGCCTTTTCCCCCTGCGACTTACTGTTGTTTTCCACAGTGGAAATGGATTCCAATCTATCTCCAGCTCACTGTGTAGAATAGATGAATCTACCAGCTGAGAATGTTAAATTTTTGAGAAAGAGCAAAAAACGGAGTAAGCCTGATTTGCCAGATCACCAGTAAACATTTTTGTTGTATATAATTTTAATAGTATTTTAACAAGATTTTACATTTGATGCCAATACATGATGTATCACCAAATAAATATTTGCATTCTCACCTACTTGTCATTCTTTTCTCTCATATCTGGAGTGATAACATTTTTATCAGCTGGCCAGTCTCTCTGCGTCACAAGTTATAGAAACGACATGGAGGGAGGGACCAAAAAGTTACCAATCTGTTACTGCTTTTTGTGATAGCAGAACAGTAAATAAATGGTGTAGAAACATTTTCAGGAAATAGGTCCAAATGAAAATCTGTTAATTGCTGTATTTCAAAAGTTAAGCATTGTGTGAGGATCTGTTGTAAGTTATGGGTTTTGTTAGAAATGACTTCATTATTGTTTAAAGCCTTTTTTTTTTCCTGTAGAGTTTTATACGTTTAGATGATCAGGGCTGAGAAGTGGCATGTGAATTAAGTGAAAAAATATAGGACACAAATAGCAAATATTATCACAGGCATTTCAAGGAACACATTATTTGAAAATTTTGTGCAAATTAGTTGGTGAACATTTACAAGGGTGACAAATATATACAGAGAAAACCATAATTACTTGATAAATACATTCTTAATATAAACAAGAGCTTCATTAGTAGTACATGCTGTGTAAGTAATAATGCTTCTACTTTTCATCTTTGATCTATGGTCAGTTTATGCCTTTTCATCAAAATAATTCCGTTTCATAGTAGGGAATGCTGGAAAAAAATTATAAAGAAAATTTATTAAGAGTTGTTGCATCTGAGACAAGTTCATGCTTTCTTGCTCCCATTTTAAAACCCAAGAGGTTTTTCTTGCAGGCATTTAAGAATGACCGTTAGATTCACTTCGCGTTGTAAATACTGTAGAACATCCATCTTATGCCTGTGTCCTGAATATAGCTGATTAGCACACCTCCACAGTAAGATACCTTAAGAATCATAGAATCATAGAATGACCAGGGTTGAAAAGGACCGCAATGGTCATTGAGTTTCAACCCCCCTGCTATGTGCAGGGTTGCCAACCACTAGACCAGGCTGCCCAGAGCCACATCCAGTCTGACCTTGAATGTCTCCAGGGATGAGGCATCCCAAACCTCCTAGGGCAACCTGTTCCAGTTCTTCACCACCCCCTGAGTGAAAAATTTCCTCCTAATATCTAACCTAAACCTCCCTTATTGTAGCTTAAAACCATTCCCCCTTGTCCTATCACTATAAACAGTCATACCCCCTCTTGTTTTTACACTCCCTTCAAGTACTGGAAGGCTGTAATGAGGTCTCCCTGGAGCCTTCTCTTCAAGCTAGATAAGCCCAGTTCCCTCAACCTTTCCTCATAGGAGAGGTGCTCCAGCCCTCTGATCGTCTTAGTGGCCCTCCTCTGGACTCGTTCCAAGAGTCCCAATTTTTTGTTGTACTGGGGGCCCCAGGCCTGGAAACAGTACTCCAGATGGGGCTTCACAAGAGCTGAGTAGAGGGGGACAATCACCTCCCTCTCCCTGCTGGCCTCTCCTCTTCTAATGCAGCCCAGGAGATAGTTGGCATTCCAGGCTGCAAGCGCACATTGCTAGCTCATATCCAGGACTCAAAAAAATCATAATTCATGCTTTCTGCAGTACAAAAGGCCTGCCAGCTGATTTAAGGACTTGTAACTGTATATTTCAAATCTGGGCAGTAAGGTAAAACCCCTATTTCTGCATGTTTGCTGACTTACTTTTTTGGAACATCTTTGGAGGAAAAGTTAGTAGTCAATAGAATCATATTTCTGTCACTGACTTTGCAAGCAGCGTTGGATATGCTTAACATTCTGTGATAAGTTGCGTTGTGACTAGTTGCACTTAACTCTCATTGCCTTCCCCAAGAGCCTGACTTGATAAAGAATTGAATAAATTGGTTTTATGTCACATTGCCTGTTAATAGAGCTGGTACCATTATTTTTCTGCTTTATGGGTGAATTTTTGGAATTCAAACATTTTGAAATATGTATGTGGGAAATGCTCTTATGCAAGTGTGATTTCTAGTGGTTTGTTGATTGGCAAGTCCTACTTACATGAAAGGTAAAGTCAAGGAACAAGGATAAGAGAGAGAAGCTGTTTGTAGCCAGTTATATCGATTATCGATAGAGAGGTTCATTCTGATTATTTAACTTTACCTCTTACCTGAACATTTGTTACTTGGATCATGTGATAATTAGTAGTAGCCTGATACTGGATATTATTGGGATTGTACTCATGAAAGGGAAAAACAGATCGGAGATTGTTTCCTACATGCAGACATCATCTTGTGAGTGGAGTACTGAGATGGGTGACACGAGAATATTTGAATTTCATATTTTTTATAATTATCTAGATCAGTGGAGAAAACATACTGGTGACCCAGTTTGTGGGTATTGCCAGTACATGAGTCCTAATTTTATTTTTTCTTTGGTTTGGTCCTCTGTTCTCTGAAAACATAATATGTAGTTCTATATCCTTTTTAAGTACTATTAGAAAGTTCTGAATGGGCTGAATGATCTGTGAAGGTTCTTGGAGAGGAATATCCAATCTTTTTTAAAGACACAAATACACAACTCTGAATTGCAGACGGAACTCACAATTTTGTTTCTTCTACTTATGTGTACTTCCCTAAAAACAATGAGATTAAGTACCGCCTTCCAGCAAGTATTGGAAATCAGCCGTCAAGCTATACTAAGAAAGTGATGAGTCTTCATTTTCATTCATTCCATCTGTAATGCAGACTTGAGAAAGAGGTGGAAACTTTACACTCTTTCCCCAGATTCCATAAAGCGGCTTAGTGCACAGTTCACTCCCCCCCACCTTTCTTTCCCTTCCCCTCTCTCTTTCGTCTGTCTACTTCTTAAACATGACAGAATTACTAGAAAGAGGTTTGTGTCAGAAAGGTCAAGGCATTGAACTTTAAAGGGTATCAATTGCAATTGGATGGCAGCCCAATAGGAGAATCCCTTAATGGGATAGTATAAGACGCTTACTTTTTAGTCTGCTTAAACCTAATACTTAAAAATGTGTGCTCCGAGGAATCAGTCTTTGATTTAAAATACTTTGTCTCCTACTTTTCTGAATGTGCAGGCCTTATATCTTTCTATGATTAAACTATTTTTAGCTGATGAGGACTACTCTGAATTCTTTAACTCAACCAAACGGGAGACAGCTGGGGATTTTTGTGCTACTAGCTTTTTGGTGTTTTTAAATAATCTTTTTTACTTTGTTCATCTTTATTTTTTTAACTTTTTCTAATAATCAAAAGAACAGAAATAGTTGTTTACTTTGCTGGACAAGTTGAGTGGCACAGTCACTGCAGAAGTGACCCACTGGCCCATAGTAACACCTTTAGCTGAGGACTGATTTGTACTTTGTTTATTACCAAATTTGTTAACTAAAGCTATCACCCCACTATCCCAAGCAAAGAAGGACAGCACAGGTAGTGGATGAATCTGCTGCTACTCAGCTCTAGACTTCACTGCACAATCAATCTGCTATGCCTAAAGCTTCGGCAGTGGATATCATTACTGCCTTTCTATGTAAGGAAATACAAACTAGTAAGAAAAAAAGAACATTGGCATAAGAATAAATAAGTGTAAACCAGACATAAATTCAATAGAGATTAAACTAGGAGGGCATTTCTATTCTGTTTTGTGGAATAAGGCTTTGGAACGTCATTTTGAGGGGGAGAGGGGGTGAATAACAAAAGACTCATGACTGAACGTGACAAATGTATTGGTAACATTAATGTAATTCCTGGGTTTCAGTTTTCTGGCTTAATGGATGGGATTGAGATGGGTAGCCTAGAAGACCCTATCCAGTCCAGTGCTCCTATGACTCATTCCAGTGAAATCACTGAAAATACTGACATTCAGTGATGCTTATGTTGTCAGTGGGAGGGAAGCAATGTACAGCATCTAGAAGGTGCTGTGCTGAAAATAGTTACGTAGCTTGAATAATGGAATTAGAAAATTTCTATTTTTTAAGTATTACAAATCACAGGGATGTTTCTTTCACTTTTTCTCTTCATTAGTTCATAGTATTACCAGAAAAACAGACAAAATGGAGTCCAAAACCACATGCACAAAAATCACCAGAAAACCACAGAACCCTGAAGCTGTCTTGCATATGTGTGTGTTAATACAGTACTAAAATATCAGGCATGAAATAGTGATTATCTTCTTAACATCTATTCATTTAAAGGAATACAAAACCCTGTAATTTGAATGGCAGCTCTTATCCATGAAGCATTATTCTCTCTCTTAAGCTTTGATTAGATACATCATGTGCCATTAGATTGTGCTACATTACGTTTAATTTCTCTTCCAAAAAGTAATGCTGCACATTAAGTTAAACCTTAAAAACATGAGAAAACACTTTAACCTGCATTAAGAGTGTATTTAGCTAGTTGTAAAGCTTTTCTCTCCCCTCAAGATAAATACGCAAATACTTCAGTAATTGTTACACTAAAGCAAGTAAATTCCTATGATAAACTACATTTTCTATTTTTTTTAATTGGATACCAAGCTTGGTACAATGGTGTGACTAAAAAAAAAAAGTGTCTCTTGCTACAGAAAGCAGAGAAATTTTAAGCACACTCTGACCATCTCCAGGAACCCCTCTACTTTTCTTAAGTCTTTTTCTCTTTGGCCAACAGCCAAAATCCACTTTAAAATAATTTAAAGACTTAGGGTTTATCCAAAGTCTGTTGATATCGGTGGAGATTTCCTATGCCTTCGGTAGGTTGAACCGGCTATTCAAACAAGCTAAAGGCTGACATCTCATTCACTTCAGTGAATGTAGGGCAAGTGTGATTATAGGTAACATAGTGGGACTAACCCTGAAATCCTTAGGTAATTCCTGTTTAGGCTGAGCTCTCCTTCAAGTAACTGATAACAATGGAAATATTCTACTTTCTGTTTTAATTAACAATAACCAAAGGCATAGATCTTTAATTTCTCATTAGGTGTTGGCTTGTTAGGCCAGGTAAGTACATACACAGGAAATGCGTTTTGCTTTTAATTGCCTCCAAGAAGGAGTGTTCAGAGGATTGTGACATTCATTTGCTTGTCTAATAAGGTTTTATGCCACACCCCTAAGCACTTTTTCTTAAGTGTTTTTTGAAACATAACAACAAAAGGCAATAGCTCAAGTTTTCTTTCTTTCCCTCTTGAAGCAGTTGCCACTATTCTTTTTTAAGTACTTCTTTTCCCACCTCATTATTTTATCTTCTGCCAGGGGGCTGGCATTTTGAAGTCGGTGTGGAGCATTTTGTAGCCCTTGTTGCAGTTTTGAAACTAGAAATAAAGAAATGGAAGTTGAGAAGAGGATACTCAATATTCCTGGGCCAGAATGGATGGGAAAAGCTGTCCTTTATTTCCACCCGTGAGGTAGTGTCCTGTTCCCTAGCTATTTCAGTGCTCCACCCCGTCCAGTCCCTCACTGTGAATGAATGAATAGCAGACTGTTTAAGAGAGTGAGTCTGTAAAGCAAATCTCTGGAAAAACTTCCCTGTCCCTCAAAAAAAAAAAAAAAAAAAAAAAAAAAGCGCTGTTTTGTTAATTTGACACTTTGCAATTAAAAAAAAAAAAGGAGAAATTTGTAGTGGATACTTCATCAGATATGGGAAACCCTAGCTTCAAAAATCATTCTTTCACTTGCTTTTCTCCAGTGTCCACCTGGACACTGGTTGGTTAGGTTGATAGTCTGTCTGACTATGGTGTATATTTGCTGTGGCTTGTCAGCTTGTGAAATCAGGACTATGTGATTTATTTTTTAATATTAAAAAAGTACAAATTTGAAGCCGTCCTATGAACAGCGCAGCACCCTTCCAGCCCCCCAGCAACTTTTTGAATGATTCTATTCTTCCATTTTAGGAACATCCTTAATTTGCAGAGGAGCATCTGTGGTGGTGGAGTCACCGACCCTGGAGGTGTTCAAGGAACATTTAGGTGTTGTGTTGAGGGACATGGTTTAGTGAGAATTATTGGTGATAGGAGGATAGTTGGACTGGATGATCTTGGAGGTCCTTTCCAACCTTGGTGATTTGGTGATTCTATGAATGGAGTTACTTTTTTTGGTACAAACTTCAACTATGGCATAGGAGGTGGTCATCAATAGTTTCTCATAATTTGAAATATAACCTCTTAATCTTTTGTGCTTTTTCATTCTCTGCTGTAGATAACATCAGTATTTTTCTTTTTTGTCACTAAAATCTGTATCAAACACTTAAGTAGGATACAACTACAGGCAATATTCTGGGGGATTCCTGTGTTTGCTTCTGAAACTGAGATGTAAAAATATTGATAGGTGTATACATACAGGCAGAAAAATATGAAAAATTGTAATCTTGTAATCTGTAGCTCTTCATATTCATTGACATTCTCTGATATTAATCAGCCAAATTTGTTTACAATACAGCCAGGTTGAAAAGGGTGAAGAAAAAGATGTGAACTGTCATGAACAGAATGAGACAAATATTTTTCAAATAGGGTCTTTGGGGAAAGGATATGAATTTTTCATGGACAATAATATTTAACATTTTGTGAGTTTTTGCATTGTCTACTGATAACCTTGTGGTATTTTTAAGGAAGTGTTAACTCTTTTTCAAAGCAACAGTGGTAATCACACAAAAAAAAAGCTTTACCGATGCAAATGCCAGTAGCATCTGGATAAATATTACTCTGATAGATAATGCATTGTAACTTCTCTGTTGCATCATGGCTGGTTACAATACTGTGTGATGTACTGCTGCGGATGATTTACAATTTAATGGTTTCAATGTGCCATCAACATAACTGTGGAGAAGTTTCTGACCAAAAAATGGTCTTGTCTTTCAGCACGGCCCCCAAGAATTAGATGCGCACCGTACTCCACATTTCATACTGCTTTTGTGGGCTTTCCAGATCAGATATGGACTCTTGAATCTAATTTTTAAGTGCTACTAATTTGCTTAGGATAAAACAAACATCTATTGTGGCTCTATATAGTTCATCAGACCGCTGTACTCCAAAGAGAAGGATTGGCTAAAAATTAGAGATCACAAAGTTGTAAGATTGTATACGGATTAAGAAAACACTTGACACTTAAAGGAACTCTTAGCAAATCTGTGTTATTTATTTGTTTAGTCTAAGATTTAATAGAATTAACACTTGTTCAGAACTTGTGTTGGTGACTGATGAAAGTTTTTTATCAGTTGTAGATGTGCTGGTCCCTGAAGGTACCCAATTCCTTGCATGGATAATATTCCAGTGGAAAAAATTCAGTTGATAGGCCAAGCTTAAACATCTCCCTGAGCAGCATAAACCAAACAGCAACAACAACAAAAATTGTGTGGTTTCTTTGGTGTGTGTGAATAAGCATGTCCAGACACAGTGTTAGACTGATGTAATTACTTTGCTTTACATTCATTCTTTGACTTTTTATGTATAGCATTCATCAGCTTCAAGCACAGCTACAATTTACCTGTGCTGACTTGTCACTATCAGCCAGTTGGCACTATGCTGAATTTGAGTGGAGAATGGAGGGATGGTGGTCTTCCTGTCTTATAACATACTAATAGACTCCTCTGTTTGGTAATGTTTGCTCAGCAGATGTTTCTTAAGAGGATGTGCGCCCCCAGAGTGCTTATCAGGATACCTTATTGCAATACATATAACCAAATAAAAACCTGATCGCTTATGAATGCTAGCTTATTTCTACGTGGTCCGTCAGTTGCAATGTCTGCAGTTTTCTGCTAGGCACTTTTCTGTTGTCAAACCATTACCAGGATGCCTGCTGTAATTCAGGGAGTGAATGTGCATAGATGATACTACTATTATCTAATTTAACCTTACTTGGAGAAATTTCTGTGACACTGCTATGAAACTTAAGACTATAGAAGGATAGCAGAATAAGGAATACTTTATTCAAATCAGCCAAATCTACAGAAGGCTTTTTAGGTAGGAAAACTTGGTTCTGATGGGTACAAAAGTAACAAAAACACCCCTCAACCAAACACCTCACTCCCAAACCAAACAAAGCGAAAGAAACCAAAACCAGAAACCACACAGAACCCTACTCTAATATAAACCTTTTCCTTTGGCTAGTGCTGTTTTATCTTGAGGAATGACAAGAGAATTGTAAACCTAACCACAAAGTACACAGAGAGATTACTTCACACATCACTGAAGTATATCCTGTCTCTGGGGCAAAAACTAACAGTGGTTTAAGAGCACACAGTGATGCTGTACAGGAATTTCTTTTTGATACAGTTCCAGCTTCTAGATGTAATTTCCCACTATCAAGTTCAGTGATGGTGATGGAGCTAATGTTGCTGTTCCTATTTTAAATGTGCCAGAAGGCTCTTTGATACTCCAAAATATTCTTGTGATCTTGACTGTATCTTAAAATTGTAGGAGCCTCTCTTCAGGGGGAGTAATTTCTGTAGAATTCAATGGAGCTAGGTGAATATAGATAAACTGAGGGTCTGACCTGTGTCAATACTGCAGGAGATTACTTTGTATCCCTATAACTGTCTAGGAGAATAATAACTTAAATAGGCAAATGCTTAACTTGTGGTATTTTCTCTGCAGCAAGTACTTCTTTCAACAGACTTATTTAGTTGTGAGATAAAGAAGCACAAAGAACATAGCTGTGTTTTTCGTAGGGTCAAGGATGTTGTGCTGGGTAAAGATGTGGTATTTGATGCGCTTTGGGTTAGAATAAGAGGCTAGAGTTCTGTAGGATGCAGGATGCAGTCTGCATTTGATGTACAGTAGTATAACCAGTAAAAGACAAAAAGCTGTAAGAGAAAATAGAAAACCTGTCACGACTTTTAATAAAAAATGAATCCCACAAGAATTTCGGAATATTCATTTAATACATTCCATATGTTGTAACTGTGGCAAAACTTTTTGAGCCATGAGCTAGCATTCCCAAGTAATTCTCCAAATTGAACTAACTGGCAGGGATAATTTTTTTTAAGTCAACGTAACTGTATTTATAATGTTTGACAAACTAACTGTAGTTTACTTCAGGCTGCTGTATCTGGTTTCTTACGGTATATTTCACCAGTTCACTTGATAGCTCTGTTGCAGGGAACTAGCCAAATCTAATTTACATACTGGAGGCTCTGTGGTCAATTGGAATTCTGTCTTTGCCTTGTAATTCTGTGAACCTGGACTCACATGTGATGAGAGTTCAATAGAATAATGTATTTGGTGGTCTCAATTACCAGCATGTCACCAGAAGAAATTTGTCCATATTAGACAAACTACCCAGATTTGATGGAGCCCAGGCCAATTCAAATCCTCTGATCCAGAGAAGTCAAGTAGTGGAAGAAAATGGCACAAGTTCAAACTAGATTAGCTCTGCTCTGGGTATCTAATGTTCACAACTGGTACTTGTATAGCAGATTCTGTTGCTTCATTGACCTTGAATATATTATGAGGGTAATATTTTTGTAAGAATGGACAATTGTTGGAATGGCTTCGTATGTATATCACATGGATACTTTTCTCATCTTCTAAATTTTTTGAATGTCCATATCTGTAGCTTTTTTTATTGTATTTACTAAGATATTTACAGAGCAACATCCTGTCTATGGGCAAAGTAGTTTTTTCTTAGTACTGCATTAAGATATAATTGGTCTACACCAGATAGAAATAAATTACTTTCTTGAAGGTCTGTTGCTTACACTTCTTGAATGATTTTCTTCAATTTTCTCAGTAACAGTAGAGCCCATATCCTCCTTTGATAGCAGAGCCTGTACCTTTCTACTCCTACTATCACCCTTCTTTGAGAGTATACAGACAGAATAAAAAAGAATTCTAGAAATCATTTAGATTGAAGTCAGCCTCTGGAGGTCATCTAGTCTTGTTTCCTGCTTGAGGCTGTCCTATTCAAAGTAGGATTCAGATATTCAGACACTCACTAAGGTTGTGAAAATGCCCAAGAATGGAAGTTCCGCAGCCTCTGGGCAACTGTTCCAGTGTTAACCATGCTTATTGTGAGCAATTTTTATGTCCAATTGGAATCTTACTTTGTGACTTTTACTTTTAGTTCTTTTATTATGTGACTATAATGGAGTTTTCTTCTGTTTCTTAGTGGACAATTTCTCCCTGTTCTTTTTCATCTCCTTATACTCCCAATCCCCTTAAACCAATGTTTACCAAGTCTTCTAGATTTGACTTCAGACTTTCTATTGTCAAATTTTCTTATTGAAAATTAATGAAAAGGGTGGATATGCTCTTTATGAAAGGAAAATTAGAAAACTCAAATTTGCTTTTTTAAATCTTTTTCAAATGATTTCTTTAGACAAAGGGAGCAAATCTGCTACATATTGTCCTTGTGCAGGGCCATGGGGACTCTCCATTTGTCCTCCCTCTCTGGAGGCTGGGGAGATGGTCCTGGTGTATGGGCTGTAGGGTTCCTTCTGTAGGAACATTCTGGAGAGCACCAGGGAACTTGGGACTTGGAAGTACTCCTCTGTGTCCTTATTAAGAAGATTGGGTAGAGAATGCCTCACTAATTTAACCAGCTCTAATTAATAAACAGCTCTAATTCCTGAATTACCGTCACCATTGATGGCACTTGCAAGCTTTCTTGTTCCAGACACTTCTGGACATGATTGCGTTTCTTGACAACCAACGAACTATTTGCATAATTTGGCGATCTGTTTCCCTGAGCATACCAAACCTGTTCGGTGGCTTGAGGCAGGTGATGGATCTTATTTTGTCTACTTTTATTATAACAAAAATTTGGTTAGATTTCACAGACTTATGTGAAGAGCTATGCTATCTGTGCTTACCTTGGTATTATATAACTGCTACACAAAGTCGTTGTGTTCGTTAGCTGACACAGTTTGTGTGCAGTCTCAGAACAATGACATGGTTGTTATTTTCTGTAGAAGTATAAGGCTATATGTACTACTGCTATTTCTCATACTACTATTTCTGAATGCCATAGAGTTTGAAAATGTTTCTGTCTCTTGTTGGACAAAGCAGAATCCTATATTTTGGTGAAAATGAGTGGACATCACCTGTTCACAAAATGCTTGTTGTATGGAACAGTTCTCATCTTAAGAATATCAAAAGGGAAAAGAATGTGAATAATAAGTGAAGTTATATGAAAAATACTGTAGTTAACAGGAAGCCGTCCAATAAACAAACAAGAAAAAAAATCCCAGTGAACAACCCAAAAAGCAAACCCACTTGCAGGCCAAACTGAAAACATTGAAAATTGCAGAAGAGTCCCCAAGCAGAGATTGGAGCCCTGCAGTAGTGGCCTCACTATGGTAAACTAAATCATCTGTACAAGCTGGTTCCAATAAACCATTCAACGTGATAAAGGGGTGCTATTATATTACAAAGCCCAGAAGGCTCTGGTACTTCCACTGTCATGAACCAAATAGGTTAAAAGTATTTTAATGCAACTGGCGTAGCTTTCTACAGTGAAAACAGAGCTACAGGCAGAAAATATCCCTTTATTAACGTATACAGTAGGTCACCAGGACAAATTAGAAGAAAGTAATCTGGTTTGTTCCAATCATTCAGTGCTGTGAAAACAGTTTAAGAAACTATGTAAAAGCAGCTGGGAAGCAAATAAGTTTTATAAGAAGTCTCGTAATAAAAAGTTTCTCCTGAAAAATGAATTGCATGTTTTAGTTGAAGGGGAACTCTCAAGATGCAGTCATGTTTTCTACCGGAGGGAAAGTTAACCCAGAATCTGCCTCCGAAGGGAAGACTCTTTGCCACCTTGCAGTTATTGTTTTATTCTTTCCTTCCTGGCTTCAGTACTAGTGCTGTGAGAGAAGAGAGAGACAGTTGTCTGTGAACAATAAATCCCATTTTGAAACATCCGCTGTTCTCTGAGCTAGTATTGCCTCTGTGGTCATTTGACATTCAGTAAAAAAAGGGATGAAGACAAAACAAAGTCTGTGAGCCAAATGCCAGAATCCTTACTCACGCTCCGTTCCCTGCTTGTTGATGAAAAACGTGCGAGAATGAGCAGAAAGGGAGAGGAAAATGCTGCACACTTTCAGTTCTTCAGTTTCCTGAGTTCTCTATTCAGAATGTTTTTTGAATCCCAGGAACTTCAGACCTCAAACTTTCTAGTGCATATTTTAGGGGATCTGAAGATATCTATCAAACGTACATGACAGCATTTGAAGATAGCCTTGTGGCAACGCAGACCTGCTGAAGCTGACTGACTGTGTGTGGTGTACGTGCAAGGGGACTGCTGGGCTGTGAGGGTTTCTTGGGAGTACAGCTCCAGTGGATGGGGGATGTAGGTTCATTAAATGATCAGCAGAGCATGATCCTTTAAACTGTAGACGTGTAGACTGTCTCCCAGTCTACACAGGCAAAAATCCCAGTGGGCCAAAACCCTTGAATCTTTCATTGTTTTATCTTGACATTTGTGCAAACCCAAATCGACTGGTAGAAGAAATGAGTTGTGTGGACAGGTGTCTTACGTACATTAGTTGATGAGGGGAGAACAAGCTCCGCTTGCCATTAAAGCTTTCTGGGCTTTCTATATGCCAGCTGGCAAAGTTGCAGAATGCTCTAAACAAAGGTTGTAAAGAAATGTGAGGGAAAATACTCTTTTGAGTCAGTCCTATCTGTGCAAAGGAGAGCCCTTGGTTTCTGTAAGTCTGTTGTCAGGGCAGCCAATTTTGTGTGGTGGTCCAAATTCTTGGCAGGTGTGAACAGGTGTCTCCCCTCCGAAAGTACACACTGTCTTGTCTCTGGCTACATTGGCTGAGGATCTAGCCTGGAGATGTCGTGAGGTTTGACAAGGAGTATCTGTGGTTTGGGTCAGATCTTCAGGAGACTAAAATCAGTGCAGCTGAACCAATCTCTAAGAAGCCACTCCAGCAGACATAGGCTGCGCAGGGAGCCTCCGTTTTCACTCTGATTCATAGTATCAGAGTCCACATTCAGGCATCACCAGCCTCCACCACAAATCTCCCAGTGTAATCATGGCAATTAGTTATTTTATGAATAACATGAGGAAAATATGACATACTGTGAGCTGTCTCTCCCATCCTTCCTTTCCCGCATGATCCTTAATCCTGCAGTATTTGAGAAAGAAAAGTAATTTTAAATATTAAATAAAACTTCTTGTCACAACAAATATGGAATAAAAAAATGATTTGAAATACTCTATCATTTATGATGTAATCTCCTGGCAATAGAAAGCTGGCAATACACTACAGTCATGCTTTCAATTACATTACTAAGTAATCACACATTAAAGTCTAATGGCAAATGATTCTTTATTCCCAGGGTGCCCTGTCCAATTGTTTTCTAAATTGGTTTCAGGAATAAGGATGCAAGCATGACTGCAAAAATATTATTTATGGTTTGGAAGTCATCTTTTCTATCCTTTTTTTCCCCTATGTGCTTTCTGGAAGATACTTCAGAATGTAGTTTATTATTTCTAGGTTCATGTTTTAGTTTGACAGTTAAGAAATGCTTAAACCTCATGATAAACTTGGTTGGATTGATAGATAGAGTTGTCAGATTTCTACTGCCACCAAATCTGTTGTTTGTCCCGTAGGAAATTAATATTCTCTGAGGAAAGACCTCTGCCAGAATTCAGTACTTTTGCCTTTCCACATGCGCTTGCATCTTCCCTTCTCAGTGCCTGCAGCAACTGGTATACAGTGAAAAGAATGTACAGGCTTTGTATCTTGACAATCCTGGAGTCTTCAGATATGACAAAATATAGGGCTCGATCCTTTTCTTTATAAAACAAAGCAAAAAAAGAAGTAAATGAACTCCCTGAATAACAGAGAGTCTTGAACTTAAAGATAATTCTTGAAGCATTTGGAAGGTAAAGATTCCAATCGTGGGGGAAATTAGTGATAAATTTTTAAAGTTTTCTTTTAAAACTTAAAAAAAAAAAAAAAAAAAAAGCCTAAAAAGTTTTCTTCTTTTGTGTGTTGGGAAAGTATATTGATACAGCTGACATTTTTTCAGCATCGCTGTTTTTACATATCTTAGCTGCCCTTAGCCTCTTGTTAGTGCTTAATGAAGAGAATTTATTAATTCAAGTACATTTATTGCATAATATAGAAAAAACCAAACCCTTAAAGTCAAAAAGTCTAATTAACCAATCCACTACATCTCAAGTTTTTCAAAGCCTTATTATACCTCTTGAGGTTATTATTGTTCTTGGGTGCTACTCAGGGACAGAGAAGGAAGAAATGCTTGTGTGAAAAGAATATGCTTTGAAAAGGTCATGAAAAAAGGTAGGGTTCACTGAAGCAGTAAACACCGTGAGCATAAGCCATCCATCTGACTTCTTTTTTTCCCAGTCATAGAACGTAAGTCCTTTAAAATCTAGGTACTCTGGGCTGCCCAAAACTAATTCTGCCGGTTTTCCTCACTCCTAATTATGGTAAAATAAATAAATACATGGTGTGTGGTTTCTTCAGACAAACAATGTTTTTGTCATTATAATGTATGTATGTGTGTAGGTCTCTATGTAGAGATAAGTAAAGATTCAGAACTTATCTGTTACTTACACAAAAAACATATTAAGAAACACAAAACTGTTGTTGGATTAGAATCCACAGAAGAGATTTATGTGGGACTTGTATGTTTCTTTTGACTACTGCTACTCCTAGGATTTCTGTGTCATACCCTCTGTGTGCTTTCCATACTGCGTGGTTATGTTGTGTGTGATGAGGAGACATTATGAAACTGATTCTTCAGTTTTGTTCGTTCTCTCCCTTCACACCAAGTGTGTCTGCTGGTGGTATAACGCTGCTACCAGATATACAGACCCAGCAGGAGTCCATTGTGAGTACTGCCAAGCTGTTCCAGAGCCCAGTATGAGCCCTGCAAGGTTTGATGAATTCTAAATGTTAATTAAGTCAGATGGCTAGTTTTAGTTAAGACCATAAGTGGGTCTGATCCCTGTGAGAGTTTGCTATAGTGAAAATGCAAGTACTAGAAATTACATTACCGTAATGACTTTTACACGATCTATATGCTGAGACTGGTAACTGAGCTAGTGAAAGAGGTTGCTTGCTGTATAGGAAGTATATTATGAAGGCAACCGTAATAAAGATCATGTTCAACACAGAGGTCAAATTCGAATCAGTGGTTTTATGGTAGGTGGAACTGGACCTGGTTGTTGAATAGCAGGGCAGACCACCTCTGCCTTGACAAGAGGAGGGTTCATCTTGATGTTCTTAATGATATTACCTGAAAACTAAGAGAGGTTATTTTTCAAAAGGGACTTGGCACTGCTCCTTGAGGTCTTAAGTATGAAAATAGTATGTGTTGTATGAGAAAGCTATTTGGGATCTACACCAGGGCAGTATTGGCCTTACTTTTTCCCTGCGGTGCTGAGCGTGGAGATGACTTGCTTCCCTGCTGTGAGCTGCACAACAGGGACTTTGAATGAGGAGACCCCTATCCAAACCTTTGATTCAAGTCTGGATTAAGTTTGACAGACCTAAGTGGGATTGTGATTTGGTATGAGTAAATATTCTGAATTACTCCTGCATTGTTTATTGGTTTTGTTCTCAATGTAGAATTCAGAATTTTCAGAATGTTCAGAATTTTAAGTGTAATATTATAAATACTGAAGTAAACAGGCATATGACTAGATTACCTTTAAAGGTTCCTTCCAACTGAAAAGATACTATGAATATGAATAATTTCTTTGTTCCCTTCTCCCTACCTCAGTAGCGGTCTTGAGAGGATTTATCATTAAAATGTCTTGTATTCAACTGTCCTTAGGAAGTCTAGAGAATCTGTTTCTTACATTTATCACTCACTTGTTGAACTTTAATAGGATTAACTAAGGACAAACACTAAACATACAAGCATGAGGGTTGTAAAAATAGCGATTGCTACAAGTGTACTTTAAAGAAATATTTTTCTAGTGAGATTTTAACTGTATCTGCCTCTTCTAGTTAAAAAAAAATACTCTGAACATAATTTGCTGATGTTTAGTTTGTGCTACAAATGTTCAGAAACTAATTAGAAAACTGTCCAAATTCCCTGAGTGTACACTGACATTGTCTTTTACCAAAGATTGTTGCTAACAGTCTGAAGTGGTTCTGGTATAGAGAATATGCAGTGTGTGCTAAGTAACTATTCTTATTTTATTTTATGATGAGGACTGGAGGCACCTAGATAATTTAGAACTTTGTACTAGATGATTTATAAAGAAAATGTTGGAAAGGGAACAAGGAAGATCCCTTCCTCCGAAATGTGGGTGACCCAAAAAGAAAAAGATGCACATTGAGTGCCTTCATTTGTGCTGACTGAGCAAGGTACTTTAGGCACCTGCCTATCTTAAGTACCTCATTCATCCCTTGTGAGAATATATATCAGGATCTAATTGAACCTAGGTTTCAGTGGCTTCTTAAAATTGCTTTTTCTCTCTATGACGCAAATGTCAGTGAAACCCCAGAATCTCCTGCCATTTACTGAAGACTATAAAGCTCTGCAACTTCTTTTTTTTCCTTTTCTTTCTTCTTCAAATTAAGTTCAGCAAGTTTTAATGTTTGTATGATTAACATCAGCTTTTAAAATCTCTTTACTTTTCATTATTTTCTGTAGTGGAATGAGTAAGGTGTAATCTAATTTTAGTACAAAAGTAGTGTAATTAGTTACAATCCCTGCACAGGTGGCTACATTTTGCATTTCAGTTCAGGTTAGTAGTTTAACCTCATCACTGTAGGAATGCTTTGAGTCACAGGACTTTTGGGTAAGTTTGGAATACAGGCATGTTTACATGTGTGTTGGAGAGTGTGAGTTTACAAGTCAATACCTGTCAATAATTTGGTCAGCATTTCTTCTTCCTGCCTAAGCAGGTCCTTATTCCTCTTGTTAGCATGCATTTGAAGCATTAAGATTTCACTCTTTGGATTGTATTCAGAAATATTAAGACTTTTGTTTGTCTTAATTATATACACTTTTATTTTAACAAGCTTGGTCTATTATAACTTCTAAAATCATTTGAAGATTTATCAATACAACACTTTAAGATGGGAACGTGTTCATGATTTAAACTGATTTTTGCAGTCATTATGGAATAAATTACTACTATTTTTATTTCCAAGAAGGAATTTTGAGAGTAAAGTTGTAGCAAATTAATGAATTTGTGATCTCAGAGTACAACTTTATAAAACGAGATATGACCTCAGTATCTTGTGGACTAGTTCCTGTATGCATCTTTTATTTTGGATTATAGGATTCTTCATTGTAATTATTGTGTGTGGTACTTGAGGTAAGTGAGATACTATATGTTCAGTAATTTTGGATTTCAGTTTCATAAAGATTAACATCTATGACATTGAGAAATGGTAAAAGCCTCCAGGGATGTTTCAGATATAAGAACGTGCAGTGAGCCTGTCTACATAACAGATCACACCTTTACTTAGAAGCTTATTCTGAAATCAGTGCCACACAGCGACACACACAACATCAGGGGAGGTCTTCAGATGAGATTATAAAGTCTAAGCAGTGTTCAGAATCATAAACATCATGATCCTTTCTTAACTGCAAACCCAATTATGGAATAAGAAAAAAATGTTTCTTTTAATTTAAGAGACATGATCAAAGATAACAAAACATTGATTCCACTTAATTTGTTTCGGAGGAATCAAGTAAGTTATTTCCATGGGCTTGTGATTTGAGTCTATGAATAGGGACCTAGTGCTGGACTCGCAGTTTCACTTGAAACATAAGCTGTTACCACAGATGGAGTGCTAACAACTTTTGTTGTTGTTGTTAAATTCAGTACAATACATCTTGTTCTGTATTTATATTCTCCAGATTGTAAGTTAGGAAAAGAAAAAAGAAAAAAAAAAAGTCTATTTAGCCCTTCTTTAGACAGAGGAAAATCTGAGACTCTGAAAAGATTGATGTTTTTAGTTGTCCGTTCTAATGTTGGAGCTCAGAGACTGA
This sequence comes from Gallus gallus, assembly GCF_016699485.2. NCBI lineage: Eukaryota > Metazoa > Chordata > Aves > Galliformes > Phasianidae > Gallus > Gallus gallus. The sequence goes on along the minus strand of NC_052533.1, from coordinate 63,769,289 downwards.
GGGTGTGCATTCAGACTTTTGAGGTGAGCTGAATTTTCTTGAAGTTTACTTTTTACAGCTGCAGGCAAAAATAAATTCATTAATAATTGTGCATCTATATGTGCAAATATAGTGATGAAGAAATGACCTGGAATTGTATACTCAAAATGCAAAGGGTAGCAAGGAATAGTTAGACATGGAACAGTTCATCAGAGGGTCTGAAAGTGCTTCCTTAGTAGTACTTAATGATTCCTGAAAATACCATTTATAATAAAGCTTCTTGTTAAAAAAATATATTGAAGAGTCTTTGTGATCGTTTTAACTTATTCCTAAATTCAATAAAATGTATTTCTTATTGCCAAACACATTCAAGCTAATGGTTAGTTGTAAGCATGTGCTAAAGTTATGTGGGCATGAGTATGTAATTAATTTAAAGGTCCTTGCTTTAAAGGATTTGCATTTCCGATTCAAGTTCTGACTGTGGAAACTTACAATACATTTTTATTCCACAATGAATATCAAAGTCTCTGAAGTTCACCAGAAACAAATGCCTTTTTCTTTTTTTTTTCTTTATTAGTGTGGACTTGCTCCTTTATTTAGGTTCTAATTCTGCTCTGTGCTTATATACTGCTCTAAATATGAAGTAACTTGAGTGCGTTACAACATTAGATCATTCGCAAAATGATTAAAAAAAGGTTGTGCTGACTTCATAATATATACTATAGTTTTTTATTGATGTACGTGAACCACATTAATTGATTAATTACTGTGTGTTTATACTTTAGTTATAATGCTTTTGTAGTAACCAGTTCCTCTTCTTGCTGACTATTTTCTTACTTTTTTATAATAAAAGAAATTCAAAGTAAAAATCAATGACTGTATATCCTGTGCATTAAAGTTGCCATTTGGTGCTCTAATTAAAAAATCCTGCCAATTAGTAACATAATTTCAACCAAGTTTGCATGGAGACCACTAAAAAGGCATTGTCCTAAAGCCTGAAGGCAGAGATCGTGTTCAGAAACAATCCCTTTTCTCCATGAATGAGCATATTGTTCATTGTTTGGAAAGCTGACAAAGATACTTGTTGCTGAAGTTTACATTTCTGTATGAAAATATTCAGCTTGATTACATCCCACACAGACAGATCTCTCAGCATCCTCAAGTCCCAATGTGTGCAATGGCCATTCTTGTATCGTGTGATGGGAGGAAAGGTGTCTGATTATATAGGGAGCACAGGAGGGCACAGTGGTGGGACAGGAGGGGGACCTTCTTGTTGGACATACCTTGTGATATGATAGGGCATAAGCTGTACTGGTTGGGAACGCTGGAGTGAAAGGGTGTCTTGAGGGCAAGTTTCTGCTTTAAGGCAATGGGTAGCCTAGCTGCTGTGCAGCACCTCTTTATCCCTCACACTTGAGACTCCGGGCAGCCAATGACATGATGGAAGGATGACCAGTCATCAGTGTCTGGTGCATAGGGAGCAGATGAGGTGCTGTTATGCTGATAAGCGAAACACCATCATCTTGGAGAGGGCAGATGTGTAAATGTAATTGATGCGATGTACTGTGTGCATGTTTTTCAAGCCTGGGAGCAACCTTCATTCATTTGCTCTTCATTCTTAACCTTTTTGTTAAAAGACTTGGCATTCTGTTCCTTTCCAAAAAATAAAATCATAGAATCATAGAATAGCTAAGGTTGGAAAAGACCCACAGGATCATCCAGTTCAACCATTCACCCATCACCAATGGTTCTTGCTAAACCATGTCAACACAACATCCAAATGTTCTTTGAACACCTCCAGGGTCAGTGACTCCACCACCTTTCTGGGCAGCCCATTCCAGTGCCTGACCACCCTTTCAGAGAAGTAGTTTTTCCTAACATCCAGCCTGAACCTTCCCTGGTGCAGCTTGAAGCCATAAAGCCATAGCCTAGGACCTGTTTATACTGCGCTTTGACCAACCTCATCTGTGGTCTCTGTCCATTAACCACTACACATGAGCTTTGGTGGTCTATTTAAACTCAGCTTTGGTTCTTCAGTTTCTGCCTGAGCTGTATTGTAGATGTGCTTATTCCCAGATCAACTATAGTTATTGCTGTTTGGCCAAGGGCACCATTGATCTGGACTCTACCCACAAGCTGACTTCCCAGTTCAGTCTTGGACTAGTCTTGTAACCGTGGACATTCTGTGTGACTGCTGGGCTGTGTCCAACACTGAATAACATCACAGGACCTGATCCTGACCTTTGAATTGACTTACTGGCTTGACATCTGACGTGCATCATCATTTCAAACTTGATGATCTTTTGGTTGAACCTGGCCATCAACTCTGGGCCTGCACTGCTTGCCTTGCCTGGGAGCAGTAGGACATGCTCTTCCTGATGAGGTGCTGACCTGCTGACTGTGTTATCATCCTTTCTTCCTGGTCCTCTGTGCATTAGGGAGCAGTCAGCCTTCACTGTTCTCTGATATTTTGATCACAACTGCTCTTCATCAGTCTCTGTTATGTGGGTGAGACTAGCAGGAAAGGTGCTACATAAAGCAAAGCTGAAGTTTACTTTCCTTCCTGCAAAGTAGACTTTGCACCAAGAGAATTAGGAAGAGCCATGCTACCAGGGTGGAGAAGAAAGTCAAATCCTTACTGTGCGTTCAGGCCTCTTCTTGAACTGTTATTGTGTCTTTGGATGCAACATATACAGCTATTACTTATTTCAGGTTTGAGCACTTTGTTTCATCACCCATTGCTAGCTTGAAGCGTGTCTTGAAATGCATAGTCAGATTTTGAAAATCCATTTTTTAATCATTTCAATTCTTTCCACATGTCTTTGTGCACACAAAAGAAAAAAACAACCCAGTTGTATTTAAAAGCTGGCTGAAAATCTGGCATAAATGGGTTGGCTTGAAGTGACTGCTGCTCTCATTTCGGATTTCAAGAGGGTGTTTGGAATGCAGGAAAATCAGGCTACAGATGTCTGAGTTTCTGTGGGTGCTCATGACAGAGGAAGCTAGATGTTTTAAGTGTTTCCAAAGGAATAAATAGTCTCTGCAAGATGTAGACACTAAAGGATTTTTAACCACTATTTAGAAGCCTTGCCTGAAGTTGTCCATAGTTATGAAATAGTGACAAATCACTATTATTAGGTTTTTGTGTATACATCCTGTAAAATAATACAATGCCACTTTACATAATGGAACTGGAAGGTTTTTAAAATTCAGCTTCACACTGTTCCCACTGAAGTATATAAATATAAATTTTGTATCCTCATAGTGCTCAGATTGCATAGGGAATGTTTGGAATTTCTCCCCTAAATCATATGTTTATTTGTGTTTATATTTTAAGTCATCTGCAAAATTCTGTCAAAATAAAAAGCCTTCCCAAATGGCCTATCACAATCATACCTTTTGGTATATAGTCTGTGGTGGAACTTTGTGTTAGATCCTAAAAGCACTGCAGAAAAGTAACTGTACTCATGATTGTAGCTATTTCATTAGAACTCTACAGAAAAGAAGCAGAAGAATGTATTGAGCATTGCATTTAATAGAGTTAATTACTGTACAAAGGTTATTTAATATGTTAATCAAGTTTCAATCATGACAAAATGAACTAATCTTGCCATTACTGTGCCATTATAAAAGTGTAATTGAAATAGATTGGAAAAAATACAGTAAATTCTTGTCAGCGTCTAAAAAACTATGGGCTCAGATGCTCTGCAGTGCTGAGATGCATATTTTAAAACAAGTTATGTTTTGTTGAAGTAGATCTAATTTTGTTGATGCAAAAACCAAGAGCCACCCACTTGACTGAAACAAGTTCATACTGATTTCCTGGGGAAGAGAGGCTAATGCAGCCACGGTGTCTGTATGTGAACATGTTCGTCTTTCTGGCAATTCAGATGAAATTCGAATTCTTGGACAGCTTTAGCTGAATCTGTCAGAGTTCAGCAGTTCTGAAAGTATAAAATGGCCACAAGCTTCAGAAGAGAGAGAGTTCATCAGTTCCAGTAGCCATGCTGATGAAGTGGATGCAAGCTGAGCTTGCTCCTTGTTGGACCAAGGAATGTGTCTTGAATGTGTGGTTGAGCACTTTGATGTTTTGTTGGAAAATCCAACCATTAGTATAATTCATAGGAATCCAGGCTCCATATGTTTTACTGTCATTTGTAGGAAAAAAATGTCTTAAGCAGGGATGATTGGTGGTATGGCTTGATAACCTTGGTATGTCCAGTTACCACAGATTGCAGTGACAGGTCTTCAGCCGTTGGTTGAGTTACCTTCTAAAGCAAATCCATGCAAGAATGTCTCCCACCTGAGTTCTAGTCAGAGTACAGACAGAATGTGAAACTCACTCTTCTATTAACTGTACTTCTGCAAGCTGACGGCTTGATGTTGTGGTCTACTGCTAAAAAGATTGGTGTAGGTAAAAAGATACTACTTCAAAATTCAGCACTGGAGAAAAATCTCATGATGACATTTCTGTTAGTAGGCTCTCACAACAAGTGCACTATAAGGGAGGTTTGCAGTTCTCTATCCTAGCAAAAAAATATTATATTTAGTGAGGCAGTATAAAATGTCATCCATTTCTCTACTGATTGCTTTTACTATGAGTTGTGGATTGAATTATTTTCTATATTGAGCTTTGTAACAAATTAATTAAACAATCAGAATCATTCATAGTGATGCGGTTAAAATAATTGCTGATAAATCTTACAAAGCCCATGTTATAGGATACTTGACAAATTGAAAACAAGGATTTCTGAAGTGGGGTCCAAGTTGATCTAATAGTACCCAAAGGAAGCACCTGAGTCAAATATGTTTCTTCCACAAGTAATGGTGCAAATGACAGGAATGTCATTCTTTTAGAAGTCAGGACTTTTCCAGAACGCTGTCGTAACACTCAGGGCCCCTGTGTCCTTGTTTTCTTCACCTCTGCTGTTCTGGCAGTCACTGGATACAAACTGAGGAAGAGAGATACCTCCAGGTGTCCACTGTTCCCCTGCCATGGTGCTGAGCAGGCAGAGCAGGATCTGGTTGCAGTCTGGATAAGTTATGTCCAGGTTTGCTTTAAAACAGAATTGGCAGTGTTCTCTTTAGACTAGTCATTTTGAGCCTGTTGTCCACAGGCTCTTAAGGACTAAGGGTTACTCCTGAGGATCTTCATTTCTCATGCTGGAATCAGCACTACCCTTATAATGCTGTGGAGTTCTGCAACGTGAAAATGTAACTGCTGGTTTCCACAGTGCAAAGAATTTGGTGAAGTTGTCAGTGAACAGTGTAGGAGTGCATATTGACCAAACACTTTCTGGAATGTTAACTGCAAAGGTTTTGTTCATTGAATGGTGTGGGGTTGTTTCAGATGCTCAGTGAAACTAACAGGATATTGAATTGCCCACCTAAAACACTGACAAAACAGTACTCACATTTTCTTATGTGTATTTCTTCCCCTCCTAAAACTGACAGAAGAATGAAAGCAAACTGATAAATTTAGTTGATGTTCTGTTGATTTTTTTTTCTCATAAAGTTATTTTCCTTCTAGAGATTTCAAAAATGACCCATAGTCTTATTTCCATTACAGTGTTCACTGATCATTTTCACTTTAAATTTAATTAAAAGTGGATATAGATCATTTGCTAAATATTCAGTTTCCCAAAACATTGCTCTCTTTGAAAAGACAATATAGCTTTGCTAAACTTAAAATATTTTTAACCTTTTCTTCCCCCAAAGCATACAGTATCGAAATGAAGTTTTCATTTTAAAATTCTAACTGGTTTTGAAGAATAAAAAATGCAGTGCTAAAAAGAGTTTGGTAAAATTTTGTATGGAAGAAAAAAATCTATGTAGTTTTATTGCTACTGGCGAGCCAGCTCCAAAAAAGGAGTATGAAAGTTGCAATGTTGTGTAACTCAGGTTGATTCATCATTTAGAGCATTTGACTGAGAACAAAGAACTTAAATATCTTTCTTATATAAGCCTTTTGTATTTATGTTCCATTTGCACACTCTGTTTCAAGATGGTGAAGCTCCCAAAACGTTATTATAAATAAATTGACTTCTCTACCCTCTTTTTTTTTTTTTTCCTATAGGTGCTTCTTATCAGTAATTCAGAATCTCAGCTGATAGCCTCTGATATTGTATTAGTATGTCAGAAACTAAGAAATACTGATTAACTGATTAGATCCTAGGGATAAAACCAGTGGAACTCATGGCAGTAATTTCTGAAGTGAGGATTTAGGACTGGACTTTTATGGTAGTGGTAATAACTTTCAGACTTGCATTTTACCATGTTCTGATGATTTCAGAGGGGGATGAATTCATGTAATATGTCTGGCCTTCTTGCTTTGCTCTGTAGGATGTGCAATGGCTGTGAATGCAGCAATGCTGTCCTAAAAGCTGACCTGGCTCAGGAGTTGCTGTGGCCAAGGATGGTACTTTGATGTGACCATAGAATTCCAAAAGTTGTGAGGATGCAGCGATGACCACTCTGGATAGATGCGTCACCGCTTAGAAAGACAAGTAAGAGAGATTTTAGAGTTACTAACCCTTTTATATCTTATTGATCAGCTGTGCTGACTGCACTCAGAAACAGGAAGAAATAACAGGCCAAGTAGGCCACTGTAGTGGGTCTAATAGAATAGTCTAGGGATTTCCAGACTTAGTTGGAGTTGAAATTTGTCTAGCTTGATATTCTTGGCATCCAGCTCCGGAGGTGCTGAGTTCAGGAATCAATGTTAAGAAATTTGGAGTTGATAAGGACGGGGCAGTGTGGCTTCATGCATAGGTAGTTTTGGTGTCCCTGTGACTAAGAAGACATCAGCCTGTCAGCAAGACTTTTACCAACAGAGGATTTTTTAACTTAATACAAGTTAACTGCAGAGCCCCTAGCTCTTCAGAGCTCTTGCAGAGCTATCACAGCTGAAATTGGCTGAAGAATATTTTCCCTTAAGTTTGCCTTTTATTTTATTTTATTTTATTTTTTTTTGTGCTACCTGAAGACTAAGTAGCTTTATTCACGAACAAGTTTTAGCCTGTGAATCACTGCTGGAATGTTTCCTGTTGTCATTCTATGAAATGCAAATCTTAGGCTTCATGACTGGTCACCAAAATTGCATAGTACTGTTATTTTCCGACCCGATAGCCTAAATTTAGTAAGTTTTTCAGTTTGTGAGACTTACAGTTCTACTGGACCGGTCAGAATAATTTGATGCCTCTTTACCAGAGACATAGCAGTATTCTATGGTATTCACCCAAAGGGAAGATATAATGTTAAAGCTTCCCTTTTCATGCAAAGATGATTTAATTCAGTGTGGAATACATTTCTGTTTTCTGATCAGCCAAACAGAGTAGTGGGCCCTAAGTTTTTTTCCTGCGTGGGAAGGGTAAGTTTCAGCTTTCCTTCAGCTGCGTGAAGGAAACTTTCCTCACACAAAGGTAAGGTCTGTTAGCATCTTGAAAGCCAAATTCTATTCAGAAGTTATGGCTAGTTCTTGCACTGTGAATGCAAATGCTATCTGTAAGTGCTGTTCCTTCAACTCTGCAAAAGTCAAGAAAATGACCTTGACAACGACACAGTGAAAGATGTTCTGAATTTTTTTATTTTTATGCCTTGATTCATGTGTTACTAATGGCTTGATTCATGTGCTGTTTCCCAAGGTCTGGAGTTAGCATACCTGTACCTCTGAACTTCAAAACACGCCACTGACATTAGAGGCCGATAGGATCAAGCAGGTTTTGGGTGCTATTAGTAAGTCATGTTGAGGGAAGGACAACGTGGCAGCAGTCCTAGCCTGCTTAAAGTTAAAGTAATCCACGTGGAACTGGCATTTGTCCAAACGATCTGGTTCCATTAAACCAGCAACTCATGATGCCGTTGTTAGGGACGTAGGGAATAAATGAAATGGATGGCCACTGTGCAACCACAGATCAATAATAGTCTTTAAAAAGTAAATACAGTCTACAGTCGTGTTTGACAATAAGTGGAAATGATTTTTTGGCAACCGTCTATTTACTAAGCCCCATGTGAACTATCAGAGCCGATTAGGGCTAGATATAAGGCAGGGTGCTATGCTGTCCCAGTTAGGCACCGTCAGCAAGTTTTAGTTCCATGTTTAACACCATCAAGCAAAAACCTCTGGCCAGCTGTTCAGAGATAATTGTCTCTTTTCTGGATACTATTAGCAGATTTTACTCCTTTCCCCCAAAAAAACATTGGTAACTTTGTATTCCTTTCTTTTTTTTTTTTTTTTTTTAACATGAATTCAAACAGCGTGAGTTACTTCTTTATGAACGGCATATATGAGGTTGCACGGAAAGTGTGTGCAGCTTGTCTTTGATCAAATATACAGCCATCAGTCCTTATTAATAGGAGACCCAAACCCGTCCTTTCTGTCAGAGCAGAGTGGCTTCGTGCTCTTCCCTCTGCGGAGCTGGATGCGGCCGGAAAGCCAGTAGATGGCAGTGTGAGAGTGCGGATCGAGCCCTCGGACCCGTTGCGCCCGAAACAAGCCAAATAAAAATGGCTTTTTGACTTGGAAGCATTTATTAAGCGAGCCCTTAGCCGTGGGATTGTCAGGCAGCCAGGTCCCAGCTCTTGAAAGATCCAGCAAACCACAGGTGCTGCTCTGCAAGTGCATTCTCTGAAACAAGACTGAAACCCTCTCGGAGGAGGGGGGGGGGGGAAGAACATATGTATGCTATTCATTTATTCAGAGCCACTCAATCTGCCAATCATCCTTTACATCACTCAGTGCCTCGGGAAAAGCTGCTCAGAAACAATCTTTGTTACTCAAGAGAACTGGGCTTGTGCTTTTGTGCCACTTGGAGAAAGCGTGAAACATTCCCCCCAATCCCCCCCTTATGAAACTCAGCATGCATAAATCATTTAGAAGAAGATCATTTGAAACCTCTGACCCTTGCCAATTCAGACCAACCCCAGCTAAACCCTTCCCTTACCTCCTAACTCTCCCCCCTCATAAATAAGTTAAAATAAAATCAAGAAGAGGGAAAGGGAAGAAGTCTGAAATGATGGCACAAGAATCAGAGAAGAATTGTTTACCTCAGCTGTTTGGTGATACCATTTGGCTGCAGACATGCTGTGTGAGTAACGTGTCTTGAACAGAAACAGAGAAAGATAAATAATGATATATTTGATTTTTAACTAACAGTGGCATTTAACAAAAGCTTTAACAGAAATTACATGGTCAGCAGTGAAAATGGCCAGAGATGTAAGATCTCGCTCCCTTCCCACCCTCCTGGAAGAGATCCAAAGCCCCATGTGCTGGGGTGCCAGTGGGCACGTGGATTTGTGGTAAGATCCACACCTTGGGAAAGCAGGACAGCGTCCCGAGTGCCAGCTCAGCACAGTGAGTCACAAACACCATTCAATTTGGATTTATTTTTAATAGGGGACTGGGTGAAGGTGGTTAAAGGATGATATAGAGACCCATACAAATGAAGCTATTTACAACCCCTCTAGAAGGAGATCTATTGATTCTACAGAGTCCAAGAGCTATGCTACCTATTTTTGATTATCACATATTGACATCCTATATGTTAGTTTACTTTAAAAATGCTGTTGCTTATATCTAGGGTGGGGTATATTTTCATCCAATTACTCAAGTAATTAGATTCATAGCTACTCTTAAGCTATGCCTTTCATGCTTCAGTGATCTTTATTCTCCAGCTCAATACATATTGAGCTGGGACAGCTGCCTTTCAACTTGGTTTACCTAAAAGCCTCTCTAGCCCTCATCTTCAAATTATCTAATCTTAGGAAAAAAAGGTAGATGTTATTTAATTAGTTGTGATACAGAATTTTCTCCTTTCTATTTCTTCTTTGCTAACAGACACCCCTATGACACTTTGCACTCCTAGCTCCAAACAATTGCCGTCTTCTCTTCCCATTGGGAAATATGATTGGACCTTCAAAGGTCAGTTAGACTTTTCCTCTGGCCCAGTATAGAATCAGATATTCTAATTGCTCACGCCTCAGAACCATCTTTGTTGGGCTTCTTGACTCTTTTGTGAGTACCTACTTATGTTGTGGATTTGGTTTTTTGTGAAGACCTTAACACCTGTTAATGGGTTTGTTATGAGTGAGTATAGGGAGGGCCAGGGTTTATCCTGTGGTGCTTGGCAAACAGGTCCCTAATAAATTCTCTCTCTCTCTCAATGAATCTTCCCAGCTCATAGGTTTTGAAATGCCGAGTGTTCATTGAACAGCTATTGCAGGAACCAGGAGAATTAAATAACATCTTTGGGTAGATTCAGAGACACATGCAGGGTCTTGGAGTCATTAAAAGTAGACTGGAATGTCTAGTGGGTTATAGAAAAATAATCTGGAGTTTGAAGATTAGCATCATTCTCAATTTAAAAGAAGTAACTAAAAAAAAAAAAGCTGTTGTGAGTGTGGATGGAGGGCATGCTGGAGGAAGAATAATTACTTTTAAATGATAAATTTCCTTAATCAATAGTCCTCACTATCCATATATATATATATATATATTTTTTTTTTTTTTTGCCTGGAATGTTTTTCTTCTACCCTTGCTACGGATAGACTGCACAGGAGGTTCTTAACCAGCAGCCAAAATATGGGCTCACATGTTTTTGTAAGGTTAGTTATACATCTGTTTTGGGTAAAATTGTTGCAGGAATGGAATTTGACCTATAGCGCTGGGCTTTTTGTGTGATTTGTTTGGGCTGCGCTTATAAATTGTTTGGTTTTGTTTATGTTCATCTGTATAAATTCTAAAAGGAAAAGTCACCTGAATCATCGTAGTTGTGTGCTTTTCTGTCTGCTGGATGAAATCCGAAAGTGAGAGAGAAAAGAAGTTATTTGATCATGTCCGTGAAGGAGACAAAAGCACCTCCGATTCAGGGTATGGAAAGTTTCTTATTCCTTCTAGTGATGGGCTAGTCTCCAAAAACCTGTGAAGTGTTCAGTTTGTATAAACAATCAAAGATCTGGATGTTTATCTGAAGCTTTTGTACAGCCCTTTGGGGTGGAAATGGCTTTGGGAGGCTTGAGAGAATGAGCTCTTTGTACTCTTTGCATTTGGTGTGGTCAGGAGTACCCACAAGCACAGTCTTTCTTCTAGTCACTTGGCATTTCAGCTTCCTATTCTGGTCCCACATCAAGGTGTATGATACTGAGACAGAAGAAACGGTCTTAAAGGGACACTATGAAGAGAGAAGCTATAGACATGCATAGTTGTTATTTTTCTACTTTCCTTAAATCACAAGATTCATCTTCAAAATCATGTCTACAAGGGGTCTATGCACAAACAGATTTTTTCTCTGGCACAGTAGTTAAACTAACTGGCTCAGAACTTCAGTGATAGATGTTTCCATGATTTTAATCTTTTTGTTGTTGTTTGTTTGTTTCTATTAGTGTTTCATCATCTACTCAGTCCCAGCTTCGCTGATGATAAAGGCGAAAGGATTTTTTGAGTCTTTAAAACTCATTCATTTCATTGCTGGACGGGGACATTTGGAAAGATTATTGTTTAATCTCAGATCAGTTGTTGACCTCTGCTTCTGTTTTTGTTTTAAGGTAAAGCAAAAACTGCTGAAAAATCTACCTGCTCTTTCATGGATTAGATCATCTAACCAGATGATCTAATGACCCGTGATGTAAGATTTGCTCGCCACCTGACTTTGTTTGACTACTCAAAGGTTGTGCCTCTGCTCTGAATCCCAGAGCTCCAACTCTGAGCAGAGAGGTGCTTGAAAAGAACTCTTTTGGTCAGATGTGAAAAGCTGTGTGATGCAAATTGTCTTTCACCCACAGATGGAAAACCCCTTCCAGGCATAGAGGAAGGGTTGTGGGATAAGGTGTTACTGAAGGATTGTGAAGTTTGCCTAAGCAGAGTGAGCATGTTACAGATCTGGTCAGAAGTTCCTAATGGTAGGAAGTTTTGGAGTTAACACAGCTATGTTAATCAAACCTGTACATACAAGCCTCTCTGAATTATTCTTCACTAAAGCAGTTTGTGCTGACATATATTTTTTACCATGAAAAGCAGCTTGTAGATATTACAGGATAGTTCACAATTTAAATTTAGTGCAGTGAACACTAGTCTACGCTACAGGTCATAGCATAGCCAGCCTGTTTCAAATCATTTTGGAATATCAGTGAAAATCTATTTGGCATTTGTTCATTACCCTTGTTAAGCTAAAGCAGCGTATTCATTGTTTTCTTTAATGTCATCTGTTTGCTTTATGAGAAATGACTCAAGGAAGTTTTTGACTAATTCAAAACAAACAGTCTGCTTACACACTGGTTGTCTGAGCTTCAGCTGTCCTGAGGAGTCTGCACATATCAGGTGTTGCAAGAGTGGATGTGATTTTCAGTGCCAAGCAGAAGAAGAAAAGGAGGGATACATTTTCTAGTGAGCGATGGCTGTTGACAGCTTTTCATCTCCAGCCTTGCAAAGGTCTGACTGAAAATTAGAGTAGTTTTGCGATATACTTAGGTGGTATGCTATTAGTTACTTACCCCTAGGCTTCCTTGTAATTGGTAGAAAAATACGCGCTAGCATAGCAGGTAGCTGAGAGTACTAGGGGACAGTGGAGAGGAGTTTCTAGAAAGAGTGTTGTTACCGACTGATTTCTGCACGTGTGTATAATGCAGAGATGTGCCTATATGTGCATTGTATAGCTCGCATTTGCTTCTCAAAACGTGAATCTGTGAAAAGGTCAAAGTCCAGGTAAACTCACTTTAAACTACAAAGCACGTGGTCTTTAGATTGCAAGAGGGGAGATACAATCTTTAGCTTGACTGTTCTGAAAATGCGTAATCCAGTATTATTGTTGGTTGCTTCATCCCCACCTTTGAGGGTCCACAAGCCACCCAGGAAGCATGCTGCTGGGCTGGTGCCTGGAGCTTTGTATGTGTTGGCTGTGTTTTACAAGAAAACAGGAAAAGATGTGTAAAATTAACTAAAAATAAAAATACATTTGTGTTCAAAGAACATTTAGATGTTGTGTTGAGGGACATGGTTTAGTGAGAACTATTGGTGATAGGTGGACAGTAGGACTGGATAATCTTATAGGTCTTTTCCAACCTTGGTTGGAAATGATTCTATGATTATTCCTATTCCCCCGTGAATCAGGATTAAATAATCCTGTTAAATTTGAGGACATAATGGTGGGAAGAAGGAATACAGTGATTTCTGCTGCTATAGGCACAGATAACCAAGGATTCAAGACACTCCACAGAAAGGCAAGCCTAAGTATTGAACAGTGTTGCAATAATTAATAATCCAAAATTTCAAGACTGGTCATTTGTTAGGGCAGAAAGAACGAAATTACTCAATTTTTTAATGTTTCTATTGACAGTGCTTATAATATCATTAAGAAACCTGTTACAATTTAGAGGCTGGTTTATAGGCTTAAAAAAAAAAATTAGAAGCATCTTTTTAGCATGTGTATCAATATATGCCTCAGACCATGACCCATATGACGTCTGTGATGCTGCTGGCACTGAAGGGGTGATTTGATCTTCTGTTGTGCATCTTCTTGCAGGTATCCAGGTCCCTGTCAGGTGATTCCTCTCTGCTTTCTGTTAGAAAAGAGGAACATGTGGTTGTGACCTTTGCGTTAACCAGTACTCCAAGTAAATCTGGCAATGATTATAGTTATAACTGTAACTGAAGATCTATAAAGTCAAATTTATCAATGTTTTTAGTGTGAGATCTGTAAGATAATACTATATCTGAAGGCACCATAAAAGACGCTACTTACCATCCTAGTGTTAAACATATTTGCCTTTGAACCATTTGTGTATCCTGTACGATACCTGTTCCACTACTCAGAGATTAAAGTCTTCTACAGATAAGGGTTATGTAGCATAAACAGTAAGAAGACCACTTCTAACCCTATGAATTGCACCTTTTTAGATGCAATCAAAAATTTGTAAAGGGATATTAGTGAAATCCTAATTGTTCTAATTATTCAGCTTTGACACTGTTTGCTATTTTTAAACGCCAAATACAATTGTAGTGGTGATTTGGAAATACCGTTCATAGATGTTTCATAGAATAATGGAAAATAAGGCTGAGAAGTAGTATCAAGAAGCAGAGTAAACTTTTTTTTTTCTGTTCTTGAGAAATATATTTCCAGTATCCCAGTGAGAACCTCCAACTGTAGATTCCTTGGTCCAGCTAGACAATTTGTTTTGTGGCTTAACTGTCCCTGTCAAAGTGTATGAGTTAAACAAATTCTTCCCTTCCTCTTTGCAAGATTCTTTATTTCTTTCTACCTTAAAGGTAAAGAAATACTTTTTTTTTTTACTAAATTCTAGGCATTTGTTGTGCAACTTTCTGTTAGATAAAAGCTCGCCATAATAACTCTATTGCATTTTGCTCAGTTATGTTATTCCAAATGTTTATAGTATGGCTCTCCTCTTCATATATTTTTTTCATTGTTGCTTTTTTCAGTCTATGATCAGACTGATCCACTGTCAGTTACTGCAGTGATTTTGCTCACAGTTCCATTCTAAACTACCATAGTACCATATTCCCAGGACATCAATAAATCTGATATATTTTGACTATTTATCTTGCAGGCAATAAACATCTGTTTACAAAGTGTGTTTCGTGAATTCACTCAAATTACATTTGGGCTGCTGCAATCCTGGAAAAAAGAGACGCTTAAGGTTTCATGCAGGAGAACACTGTATATAACTTCAGGGGAGAGCTAAACTTGTGATTCTGTCATCAAAGGTGAAACAGCAAAGCCCTATTTCTTGCTAACGTTAAACCATTTATTCTTATTTAGCTGTCATTTTTATTACAGGCATTCAGTCTGATGCTCATGACAAAAAAGTTGAGGCATGCTTCAAAATGAATTCATTGCATACCTAGTATAGAAAACTGTACTTTATGGATGGTAGCTGGAGGTGGCTTGTAATTTACCACTTATTATAAATTATTGAGAAAAAAAAAACATATAAAATTGATATTCAGAGTTGATAGTTTTTATTGGAACATTTCTTGCATCTTTGTTTTATTTGTGGTTTTAGGCATGTTAATGGACCTAAGTAGATGGAACTTAGTATCTCTCTGGACCCAACAGCTCTTCATCTACACTTGATCTGTCAAATGGTTTTATGGAAGTATTTTTTATTTAAAAATTCATTTGTAGTTGGGAGCAAACTTTTGTGAAGATAGCGTGATGAAAAACTTCTTGTTGCTGTCTGATTATGTAGTAATTCCTATACAGAAAAAGGTTAGTTCTGAAGCAATTCATGTGAATAGGACTTATTCAAGTGAATGGCCCAGGTACATGAGAAGCCAAATCTCTGAACCTGTCTGAAGACTCAGCATAAGTTCCACCCTTTCTTGTACCCTTCTAAAGCAGGAGGATGACAGCTGTTCCCATGTATTCCTAATTCTAGTAGGCTTTGATCCTTCTGAAGATTTACCCTTAGATCTCTTGACTTCACTTAGCTGTTTGGTTTTCTTTTGCCAGTCTATCAACCACAGCCCTTCTGTTTCTTCAGATGAGCACCTGCAGTAGCCTGTGGTCATGTACCTTTCCTACGCTATCTAAAGAAAATACAGGTTTTTTACAGAGTGGACTTGAGCTATTTTTCACAATCAAGGAGGCCATTGCAGATAGTGCCATCTTTCTGCTTGCCTCCTGTAATCAGTAGTCATGGTAAGATTGTTGTTTTTTGCCCCCTGTACATTAGTACATTACATTTGTGATAAATCATAGAATATCCCAAGTAGATGTCTAACCCTTAGACATTATAGCAGCAAGTAAATAAATTAAAGCCAAGTAATTTTACTGCACAGCAAAAAAAAAAAAAAAAAAAGTGTCCAGTGTGTTTTTATCACAGACTGCAGTTGTGTTAAAGTTATGGAAATCTTTAATGTATAAATCAACATTTCTTCTGTCTAAATATGAAACCTGAACTTCAAGCAGAAACCAAAGCAAAATTCAGGGAAAGTGCTAAATAGTTTGGCAGTGTGATGCATAGTCCAGTTCATGAACTTCTTAGGGTATTGGAAATGGCTGTTTAGGTAGCAAATGATATCAGAATTGGCAGTTGTCTACTTCCCTAACTTGTGTTGAAAGCTTACACTGATGCCCATACATCTTCAAGAGAGGACAGGCTGGTTCTAGAAGGTTTTGTGAAGCACCATCTTGTAGAACCAAAGTTTCCCAGGATGGAATTGGAAGAGAAGAGAGGATTTTGTATGTCTGTCACAGAATAAATACATTTGCTAATTTCTTTGCCTTGAAAATTCCTCTTCTTTTAAATTTCTCGTATGTTTTAGGAACCTTTTTCCTTCTGTTTTCAGCTCACATAGTGGCTTCATTTCTGAGTAGGTTTCCTGTCTGATTCTCAGGAAGAACAGCTGAGGAATGTACCTCATCCAAAGCCCTCTGGAGCAAATGAGAGTTTTGTCAGTTATTGCAGTGGAACATCAGTCATGCCTTATACTGTACTTGTTTGCAGTTCCAGAGTGACAGGCATCAGCTGAGCATATGGCTGCCTTCTGAATGCACCTGGAAAGTGACAGATCCTGCCCAACCAGCTTGTTGCTTCAGCAAGTAAGGCAAATAGATAAAATGATGAAGCTAAAATTCCAAGAGGTGAAATTGAACACCTCAGTTTGCAAATCAAAATGGTAAGGCTGAGAATAGTAGGATGCCTGATACCTACTCCAATACTGCTTTTCTGATAACATCTTTATGACTCATCACTATTCCCCTGCTGCTGCCACAGGACATGCATAAGACACCTTAACTTATAACCTAGTTGATTTATATATCTATCTAATGCACTAAGAAAACAAATGAAACATTTAGTATAATGGTCCTCTTGCTTGGAGATCTGACATTAAGTGCTTTGGATATTGGCACTCCAGTGTGACGTACTTATAGATCACCTGTTTTTTATAAGCTGATTATCAGGGTCACTGGAAGAGGTTTTAGTGAGCCATGAGTGTTACTAGTCAGTATATAGGTTCCTGTGAAAATGTGTACAAAGGGGATCTGGACAAATAATTTTGGAAGGAATTATTTGTTAACATTTTAAAAATCTACAGGTGTATTAATTTTGAATTAGCAACTGCTATATTGGTTGTTGCAGTTCTGGCACTGACTTTGGGAAATTCAGCATGCAACTACATCTGAACTACTGGGATATAAATTTGTCTACTCCATGTTTTCCAAGTTCCAGCATGATAATGAGATCCCATTACTTCAGAAGTTCTAATGTAGTGGCAATAAAAAATAATTACAAAGGAATATCTCCTAACTGAATAAAACGTAGAACATCTGTGAATACCTATATAGCTTCTTCACATGAAGAATTTGGCTATGGTTCTTTAATAGTTATGATTTATTTTTGAGAAAAATATTTCCTTAGCTCTATGCCTCTCCCCTTCCTCATCTCCACTCCATCCCCCAAAGTAAAACACAACAACAACAACAACAAAATGTTTACAGCAAATGGACGTATGCTTTTTCTGAGTTCCCTAATGAGTTAACTTCAAAAAAGGCCAGGGAGCCATGATGTTTACCGATCAGGCACTCAGCATAGTCACAGGCCAGACAACATGTTCTTGGGCACAGTTTTAGAAGAGTAAATGGACTCTTTACAATTGTTTCGTACCAAAACTTTAAGTAGCCAGAAATGAGGTTTTGGCACTTCTTTCCCATCTTCAGACCTTCTTAACTGATAAGAGCTAGGTGCCTTCACACGGGAGGCAGATGTTACCATGTAGACATTCTCACTCATATAGTAGTAGATTATGACTTACCCTGGTCAGCTGATATGTCATGTCCTGACGTGCATATGCTGATAGCAACAGTGGCAATAGGGTCACTTACACATATTATGATATATATGTAAAGCCAGCAATCAGTCAATATGGCATTGATAATGCTGTACTCTGTTGTGTGCTTTTTTTGTGTGTGTGTGTGAGGGAGTGAGAGGAAGAAGAGTGAAAGTAATTCAAAATGTGAACAGTCTCTTGTTATTTGGATAAGGGAGAAATAAGTGTCTGAGGGTCTCTGTGAGCTGCCTCTGTTTGGGGGCCTTTCACTTAGGGCATATTCAGGAAAAACTGCCTCATAAAACTCTTAGGCAAATCATAGCTATAAATCATAGGCAGCAAAACAATTTCCCCCAAGCCAATGGCAAATCGTTGCTATATCTTGAGTGTAAATTACTAACAATCAGCAACACACCTAGGAAATGGAGCAAGTCTACAGTATATTTACGATTTATCAGAGGTGAATATACTTTTGACAGAATTTAAGATCTCCAGAAAAACATAAAGAAATAGGTTTGTTCCTCGGGTTGTGCTTACCTTCCTTTCCTGGGGACCTTGCAGCCGGTGCAGAAGTGCATCTGTTCTACCCTTTTTATTGCCCATTCCCACGTTGTTTGGGGGTTTTTCTTTCATCAAGGGACATACTCTGTTAGACAAGATAATTAAATGCATATGGGCTAGATTCTGATCTTATTTACAGAGTGCAGTAAATCTAAACTCACTCCAGTGACTGCAAGGGAGTAATTCTGGATTTATGTTATTATGAATGGGATCAGAATTTGGCTTGTATAAATTAATACTAAGGAGAGAAAAGTACTGTTCATGTTCACACTCCTACGCCCTGGCAAAGGCTAATTTAACTTCCTTAGACTTTTTCATCGAGCTTGGAAAGTTTTGTTCACCATTGATTATTTAGGAAAGGACTGAACCTGGCTTTAGAGCTTTCAGAGAAGCCTATCATAATTATTGATTAACAGTAGTATTAATTATAAATGCTGAATGTGTTATTGCCAAAGGAAGCCTGAGGTCATTCTTGTTATATTTCTGTTTCTTTCTGGGTCTAATCAACTCTGATAAAGACCACGCCTATGTTTCAAACATATTTTCTGCTTCTTAAATTCTAGTTTCTTTTCCTATCAAAATTGTTTTGAGAAGCACACTACCAGGGTGGTACATGTTGATGCTTATATACAAGAATCATAGAATCATAGAATTACTCAGATTGGAAAGGACCTCAAAGATCATCAAGTTCAACTGCAGTCTAACCATATTACCCTAACTCTAACAACCCTCTGCTAAATCATATCTCTGAGCACCACATCCAAACGGCTCTTAAACACATCCAGGGACAGTGACTCAACCACATCCCTGGGGAGCCTATTCCAGTGTTTAACCACCCTTTCTGTAAAGAAGTGTTTCCTAATGTCCAACCTAAACTTACCCTGGTGCAACTTGAGGCCATTTCCCCTCGTCTTGTGACCTGTCACCCGTGAGAAGAGACCTACCCTGCTCTCACTGTAAGCACCTTTCAGGTACTGGAAGAGAGTAATAAGGTCTCCTCTCAGCCTCCTCTTCCCCACATTAAACAGCCTCAGCTCCCTCAGCCTCTCCTCACAGGGCTGATTTTCCCAGCCCTTCACTAGCCTCGTTGCCCTTCTCTGGATGAGATGATTAAGTCTGTAGTTTCTGACAAGAACACTGAGCCATACATGAGCCTGGTGTCTCTAAAGTACCGACTTGAATCTGAAGTGTGAAGCTTTCACTGAGATGGACAGTGTCTGGATGTGGAGAAGTGCTGGATTGTTTCTTGCTTGAGGTTTTTTCTTTCTCATAGAGATGTGCTTTTTTGTTTTACTTCTTCCAATTGAGTGGAGAGACAGAAGACATCTAAAATGCATTTTTGGTCAAACTTTTCTGAAAATTGTTTTTCTTTTAGACTATATTAAGTCTCCACACCTACTCAAGCGTGACCTACAAATGATTAGTTCTCAAGACTGGGGATTATTGTTCGTTGAAGAAGTTTTTCTCTCATCCTATGACTGCAAGAGCATCAATCAAAAGCTTTACTTAGTTTATATATGCATTTATTAAAGAAGTAACAAAGCCTAGCTGCTAGAAAGCAGGGAACCTAGATGTATCTCATCTACAATTAAGTTTTGGAAAAAGATGAGAATTTTCAGAGGACCAGATCTGAACAATTTCATTTCTGAAGAAAATTATTTTTCTCCCCGGGCAAAGACAGGATCCTGAGGTAAATACAGTTGCTGACTTATTCAACTGTCCGTTATGTGCAATAACTCCAAGGTCACATATTCTACCCCTTTCTGATTTTAAACATAATATAACAAAGCAAGTACGTAATACTGGATTTTCTTTCACTGTTTCCCAGCTTTTTTCCTCATGAAACTGAAGTAGATCTCTCTTTGTGACAGCATGTGAAGACATAAATTACCTGCCCTCAAAATAACATCCTATTCTCAGTAATGAGAATTGTTATCCGGTGTGCTCAGAGGAAGACCTGAGTTTGTTGTACTGACATAGAGGGTGTTCAGGTATCTGGTCCAGCACTGTCTCAGGCAGGGGAGGGTGAGGACTTAGCTTTGTAAACAGTACTTCCTCCCATGAGTTTTCATTGTGATTTACCTGCTATGTGATTTAATGTAACTATGATCCACTTATAGCACCTGCCCACTTGTGGAGTTTTTTTTTGCCTATAGTTGTTTACCATTTTACTGTAGCTGCAGTTGTACCACCTAGCTGTAAGCAGCCTAAAAATGAAGCACGTGATCTGAATTCCCACAAACTCTATCTGATCTTGAAAAAAATGCACTTGGGTATGTAGAAAGCCTGGCTAGCTCATTTTGTTTTTATTTTTAAACAAACAGAAAGCATGATTTCCCTTTTGATTTTACTCTCTTGCAATAGTTTGACTAGTGCAGTTATAACATGGAAGGTGCTGAGTGTGACACAAGCAAAACCATCAATAAAAACTGTAGATTGATAAAATAGCTTTACCGTGTAAAACAAATTGCCAGTGATCATTGAATTTTCCAGTCCCTCCCTCAGTCTGTTCCCATACCAACAGCACAGTTACTTTGTGTGGATATCCAAAACTATTTAAAGGCTCCTCTTCATCTGCCACTAGGACTTTTATCCAGGGTTACTAAACAATCTCGAAGATGATAAACTGCTAAAGAAAATTGTAAAATTAAAAGTATTAGTGTGGGAAAAATGCTCCTAACGCTTTGAAGCTGTCTTTACTTACAGTCAAACAAATACTCTTTCATATCTTTCAAAGACAGCAATAAATCAAATTTAAAAAAAAAAAAGTTTTTTTTGTTAAACTATGCAGTGAGTTAGAAAATAAGTTCAGCAGAAACCTTTTTAGAGTTCACATTCTAGCAGTAGCCGTTGTGTAGCTTCAATGCATTCTGTGAACATTAGAAGAGTTTGTGTATATTTCTTTACTTTTTCAAAGATTTACTTAGTCATTTTCTAGACAAGTATATTACGTATTATACCAGCTAAGTAATTGACAAAATGGAAAAAAACTGATGGTCAGGTCCAATGTATTTCTAAATTGTAGCATTTAATTTCTACATGGATTGGATGATTCCAACTCTTTTTGGTATTGATGTGACTTTTAGATAACAAGCATGGAAGGATCATTTTCAGTATATCAGTGAACACAAAAAATATATTATTAAATATTTAACTGTTTCAGAACTTGATGCCTAGAGTCAATCTAGTGTTTTGTACATATGTACTTCTAGATTCAATCATGGTCTTGCTTTCAAACTGGTAAACAGCTTTTTATTATTTCACACAGATATTTTCAGGGCAGATGGTATATTTTTAAAACTCTTTTTAAATAAAGGACAACTAATGCTAGCTTTCTTAAGAGAAAAACTTCATGGAGTTCTGTAAGTGTGATTCTTTGTCTTTTCAGAGAACATGAAATTGTATATCTTTCTGCATCAATGATTTTAAATGTAGAATATCTCTCATGCTTTACATTTATGGAAATCTTGTTCACATAAATACGGAACATCAACAAGTCTAAGTGGTGATGCACTAAACATTTGCATTACAGCTTATATTTAGAGATGCCAGAAGATTTTTCAAGTAATAAATAGTAAAATCTAATGACACTTCTCAGAAGTCCAGTTAGTTGTAAAACTCATTACGCATCTAGCTCAGTGCCACTATATTTATGAAGAGAAATATATGGTGTTATTTCTAGAAATTTGCTCCTATCTCGCCCTGGCCTTGAGGTGCTACCAGCCAATTTCTTCCCTTTCACCTCTCCCTCTCAGGGAGAAAAGCTTCAGCCCTGAAAATGGCAGATCTCAGGACAGAGACAAGAGTTTCCTGTTACAGCATTCCTAGTCAGGTGAGGATACAGTCTGCACAAAATTGCATATCTGGAAGTTGCTTTCAGGAACCAAACAATTCACATGCAAGTTATAAAACCAAACTGCTACAGCGTCTATCAGAAATTCCCCAGCATCTAAATCCTGAATATCTGTTGCTAAAAAGTATTTGGACAGCTTACTTCAGGTAGAATAACCAGAACAAGTGTTGCTCGAAGTCAGAGTTGTTTAAGAAATCTGTTGGAAATGATGCACTTTGATCTCTAAAAAATATTTTACTCTCAGAGATTCTTATGTCTTCTCTTGGATGACCAGATGCAGACAGAAGGAGTACATGTTGAATTGAATAATTCACATTATCCATCAACTCTAATTTACTTCAAGGCTGTGTAGTTAGCAGAGCTGTGTATATGGACCTTAAAAGCATTTTTTCTGCCTTCTTATATATCAGGTATTGGTAATCAAGGATGAAAGGTGATGATTCCAGATGACAGTTTGAATTACCAACTTTTGGAAAAAAATCAAATGCAGGACAACCAACCCCCAACACGCCCCAATTTAATTACCTTGGCTTTTCCTTGGCTTTTTGGTTTTTTTGTTTTGTTTTGGGTTTTTTTTTTGTTGTGTGTTTTTTTTTTTTTTTTTTTTTTGGTGAATGTTATTTGGAGTTGCCAGTGGGGTTAATTCTTTGGCTGTTCTGTCAAATGCTAGGTTCTAGTACAGATATTTGTGTATATATGAACAACTGTTTTTTAATAACCTGCCAAGAAGCTATAATCTTCCATTGCAATCCCCCGGGATTTAATTAGAATGGTTTTCCACAGCCTGACATGTTTATGGGGCATAGGTAAAGAGACAGTTCATAAAGCTGTCAATTTTCTGAGAAATTAAAGAAAAATTGGGCTGCTTAGTGCCTTGGCAATTCCATGCTGCTGATACTAGCACTGCAAACAATGAAATCAAAGGCAATGTAACAAGATACTGATGCATTAGAGATGGGGAGGGTTTAAAATTATATACAAAGGCATTTGTCAATTTGAATTTGAATGCATAAGAGGAGAAATATGGAAAACAAAATATGAACTCCAGTAGCTGCTCGCTAAACTGCTCAGGTTTAAACAGTGCAAAGCTGAACAATACTCTCTTCATTTCTTTATCAGTAGCTGTAACTTTGTGTCTCCTAGGGCAAGTTGGAAAGGATGAAAACTGTGAAAGGAAATAAGGCTGGACTATGAAAACAGTTGCTACTGATTTCTGTCCTTGCTGACTGGCATCCCAGGATGTTTGGGCATGTAACAAAAAAAGAGGCATGTAAAAAAAAAAAAGAGGCAATTCTTAGAGTTACAGTTTATGGAATCACCTCCTAGCTGACACAGTCTGTGCTGTGTTTCCTTGAGACTGTTATAAGCTGGCAGGTGAAAACAATCTAAGTGCCAAATTCTGTTTTCTCTTCAGTAGCTTTTTGGTGGAGCTCTGTGAGTGTACTTGAATATGGCTAGATTATTTGACAAAAAAGAGCAGCAACTTACTCTTCTTTAGGGTTCTCATATATGATTTTTTTTTTCCTTTTTAAGAGGAATATGAGTTACCACTGCTGGCCTTTGTACAAATCATCTGTAACTTCACAATAGAGCTAAACTGATATTAAAGAACTGTGAGAAATGAGCATACAGGACACCATTTTGATAGCAGCGTGAGCCATTGTTGAGGAAAACTGTAGGACATTTACCATTTTTAACAGAATTTAATACATCTAGTTCATGCTTGTGTTCAGGAACAAGTGTACACTTCTACATGATCCTTTATACATTAGTATTACTGAATATTAAATCACAGACCTGCATCATCTATGTCATTCAATTTGATTAACTTTTGTCCTGTTCTTGGAATCATGTTTTAGGAACAAAGGTGGACTGGGTAGGGAGAGTTCATGAGTAGGTTAACAAATAATGCAAGTAGAAAAGGAAAACCTGAAAGAAGAAAGTTTCCCATGTCTTCCAAAAGAAAGAAGTTTAAAGGCACAACACAGTTTTCTCGTTTTTGAAAGGCTCCTCTTCAGATACAGTAAAGTTATGTTAGGAAGCAGTTGGGTTAATTGACAAAGAAGTGACTGATATTAACAGAAACTGTCTAACTTTGAGTAAATTAATTATGGAGTCTCCGAGTGGCATTTTTAGGAAGGTTATATAAATTCCTGCTTGTGTTTTCTACCTACTGTAATACAGAAGAGAGAACTATTCTGGTTCTGATGTTTTACATTTTAATGTTCTGAGAGCCAGAGAGGTAAGAAGATAGATCCCAAACTTATACGTTCTCATAACTTCAGTTAATCAAGGGAAAACCATATCGTGGTTTATGCTGCATAGCAGTGACTGCCTTCTGCTACCACAGATGAGGTGGTTGAAAACACAAGTGTAATAGAAGCGTATTTGGAAATGAATATGGGAAGTGTATTTGCCTTTTCTGTCTCTTACTCTGCATGTTAAGCTACTCAGGTGTAAAGAGTGTAAAGCAGAACAGTAATCTGCTCGGGGTGTGACTCCGTATTTCTCTTGAAAGTAAACAGAAGTGTGTCAGGTTTCCAGCTGATGGTGTCACAGCCTACTGACAAGCCTGTCTGTCCTGTTACCTCGTCTTCTCTCTAACTCTACTTGTCTACATATTCACCTATTACATACTGTCAGCATCTTTGAATGTCAGCTTCATCTGGAGTTTGTTTGTACAATACAATGCATTTGGAGTTCCTAAGCACTACTCTAGTAGCAACTGTAATTAATACCTTCAGCAGTTACTCTGGATGCATTTGTTTATTTTCATTTCACTATTTGTAAGACCACATGAACCTGATGATGTTCAGCAAGGCCAAGTGCAAGGTGTTGCACTTGGATTGGGGCAATCCCAGGTACGTGTACAGATTGGAAGAAGAACTCATTGAGAGCAGTTCCATGGAGAAAGACTTCAGGGTCCCGGTGGATGAAAAGCTGAACGTGAACCAGAAGTGTGCTTGCAGTCTGAAAGGCCAACAGTATTTTGGGCTGCATCAAAAATAGGTGTGGCCAGCAGGGAGATGGAAGGGAGGGAGGGGATTTTTCCCCTCTGCTCTGCCCTCATAAGGCCCCATCTGGAGCAATGTGTTCAGGTCTGGGACCCCAGTACAAGAAAGATATGGAGTTGGAGCAGGTACAGGCGAGGGCCACAAAGATGATCAGAGGACTGGAGCACCTTTCCTACGAAGACAGGCTGAGGGAGCTGGGCTTGTTCAGCCTGGAGATGAGAAGGCTTTTCTCATTGCGGCCTTCAGATACTTAAAGGGAGCTTATAAACAGGAAGGGGACCAACTTGAACGTGGTCTGACAGTGATAGAACAAGTGGGAATGGTTTTAAAGTAACAAAGGGGAGATTTGGATTAGATATCAGAGGAAGTTTTTCAGTCAGAGCGTGGAGAGGCAGTGGCACAGAGTGCCCAGAGAAGCTGTGGGTGCCCCATCTCTGGAGGCATTCAAGATCAGGTTGGATGGTGCCCTGGGCAGCCTCACCTGCTGGTTGGCAGCCCTGCTAATGGCAGGGGATCAGAGCTCAATTATTTTAAGGCCCCTCCCAACCCAAACCGTTCTATAATTCTATGATTTCTTGATCCATGCCATTTATTTTTTCTTTTGTCTCACTCCATGTCTGTATCTTCTCTTCTTTCCTTCTCATTTTTTTTTTTTTTATCTTCATCAATATTTCTACTCTTTTTTTCTTTCACTGCTCAAGTCTATTCTCTGCCCAGGTTTTTAAGTTACAGTCATTACTCCTATAAAATATATTGTAAGAGCCATCAGATATAGAGTTTGTGTGATGTGTCTCTTATAACCATAAAACACCTTAGGGAGAATACTTTCTCACACCAAAACATCATATTTTTGCTTCTTGCAAGATTATTTTACTTCGTGCCTTTTTCTCATTTCTTTTTAGATTCCTAACACACTATTTTTTTTCATGCATCTATAAAATAAAGCTCACCAAGCCATCAGATCTAATTTTTTTTTATATTCCTACACATACATGATAAAAAAAGGAAAATAAAAGTTTATGAGCAGAGAGACTGAAAAAGATAGGAGTGGAAGTCAAGGAGAGTCTGTACTATAGGTCAGCAAAGCACACGGAGATTGAGTGCAGATCAAAGAAAGTTAAAAATTATTTGACAGCATTTGATTTAGAACAGCCATGCTGAGAAGTCTCCTGTAATAATTTATCCTACCTTTCACTTGTAGATTGCTGAGCTGTCTTGAAAGAATTCAGAGACTGTGGAATGCAGCCACTCTTTTCATTTATGATTTTAGAAGATGGGATGCAATGTAACGTGTCAATGTGTGATCAAGATGTCACGTTCTATCAGGACTACTCTAGATGATTTTATTTTTTCCACAAACCACTGTGAGCTGAATATTCATGGAAAAGGAGCAGTTTCTCCTATGCATTATGAGGCTGATGGAAGAAAGCTTAGACTAAAATTCCATTTGGAATTGTGCTTCCTCCTGAGACACTTTCATTCTGTAGGCATTATCTTCTATTACGAATGCTTCTGCTGTGATGGGAGATAATAAAAGTGGAATACAATAGGCTGTGCTTAAGGTTAGTGTGATACAGTATCTGGTGCATCCTTGTCTCAGAAATTTATTTCTCACCTCAAATGAATGTTAGAAAAGTGGTATTCCACTGAAAGCAATCAAATTCTTCCTGATTTGGACACCATGATTTACTACAGAGATAAAGAATGTAAATACTTAATTAGCTGATAAATAGAAGAACCCAAACTAAAATAGCACTGTTCAAGACTGAACTGTATTATCTTATCTACAAGTAAGTTATAGGAGGATTTTCATAATGTCCTAAACATTTATTTCATAGATTTCTCACAATATTAGTTAAGCAGGACTGACTTGACTTGTGTAGTGTCTACAGCAGTGCAATGTCCCAGCCAGTCCTATGCATCCTGAATGCACATGTCAACCCATATCCTCCAAAACTATGAGATCAACCTACAAAAATGAGAGAAGTTCATACAGTGTTTGAAGATTTGGAGTTTTTGGAATTATACCTAACAGTACATGTCTATATGATAAAAGAATATATTGTTGTGTAATCAAAAAGAATATATGCCCAAACCATCCATACACTCACCATCCATGGTAGTGGCCATCTGTGAAGTGACAATAAATATATATAGAATGCAACTAGGGAGTGAATTTTGGTTACAGTAAATACCTAATGATAACAAATGATTGGAAGTATTCTGCAATAGTTTGCTTTAGACAACAGTAAAACTAGTGCTATTGGTTTCACACATAGTTGTGGTTTTATTGGTGGTGAAACAATTAAAATATGTAAAACTGCTGCTGTTTATCATAAGAAATCTTTTCAAGTATGCCACAGCAGATCTTTACCATTTTTTCATCAAGGAATATAGAAAACTTTTTTTTTATTCCTTTATAAGGAAAATTGCCTGTAGAAATGAAACACATGACCACTAATTAGATGCCAACAATATGGTTAAGGGATGCAGTTTAGCTTTTAGCTAGAACTTACTGAAGCTCCATCTAGAAAACAAGCGTGTGCTTGTAAAATAACAGATTTCACATGGAAGAGAAGTCTAAGAAATTTTTAAGAGGTGATTAATGTCAGTTTCTGTTCTTTACATTTTGTTCCATGTAGATGGTGTTTAGAGTGTTCTGAAAAATGTAGAGATATGAAAGCAACTTTTCAATAGAGTTTTTTTTTTTTTTTTTTGACCATGACTTTGTGCTAGACACTTTCCTATTATATGGTGGAAAGAGCCGTAATTACAGTAAGCATGATCACAAGAAATGTTTTTCTCAACTTGCGCTCATTTTTCTGGCTACATGCCCATTGTCTTTCAGAAGATCCTTGGATGATGATCTCAGATGTGCAAGTCTACCTCATCCACATCTACTTTATTCAGATGAATCTGATCCTTAGTATCTGGTTTGCTTTTAAGTTTTCATGTGAGTTCCTTAGCAAGTCTCTTACACTCGAATTCCCTTCTGTTTTGAGACCATGCAAAATTTATTATAATCACACATCACTGGTAAATCTGCCTTGCTTTTTATTATGGTGTTTTGTCTATTTGCTTCCCCACAGCTTCCTGTGTCTGTTACTTTCAGGGATTCTTCTGTTGCAGGCATCCATCCGTCTATGGTGGTTTTGATGACCTTCCACTTTAAAGTTTTAAAAAATCTTGTGAAGTTTAAGTAATAAATATGTCTGAGCTGCTCACTCTTTTTCCATATGTATGATCCAATCCCACTTGCTATCGTTATGTATCCACTTCACAAGGGGGATTCATCTCTGACTTTAATAAGATATCTGAAGTTGTTTGCTACTGAAGGTAGTCACTGAGGTTCTCACTAAGGCCAGCTGATGAACTTTCAAAGGATAGCTGAAAATAAGCATAGATTTGTTCTTAGTCACTCTTCGGAGGGACTGGTAATCTTGAATGATGTCAGGCCACTGTAAGTAAGACTCTTGTCAGGGAATGCAGAAAATGTAGAATCTAAAACTTAGATTTTAATCTAAGCCCTCCCGTTTTAATGGGACTTGTCAAAGTACATTAGTTTAAGCAGAGATGCAAGCCATTCCATGGGCTTGTGTAAGCCTGTCTGACTAATCCTCACTTCTGCTGCTTTTCATTAAGACTACTTCGATTAAAAAGTTCATAATAAATTCAGCATCCCACTGATACTGTTTTTTTAGCTTTGTAGAAAATTGTTTTGTGGCTTTTAATGTCAGATGTTCCTACTATTTCTAATTGAATTAAGTGTATATGTGAAGCACACACATTTCCAAGATGGTTAGAGTAAATGCCGTAACACTAGATCAAAAGATTAACAAATTACAATTTGAATTTTATAGTTCTTACTTTAAAAGTGAGTTTAAATGCGATATTGATTAGTAATATTTTTGGTTCTCTGATTTTAACATCCTACTTAGTAATTATTTGCATATAGCTTTGTAAACCTGCACAGAAACAAGGACTACTTTCTTGCCTTGTTATAACCTGTTAATGCAGTTAAAGTGAACTGGGAATTCTGGTTTCCCAGATAACCAGAAATCTAATAAGGATGCGTCTTTATCTGCTTTTATGTCTGTTGTTAGGCACCTGTGTCTAAAGTCAGAGTTAAGTTGTCCTCTTGAATGATACATATAATGGACTCCTGCTTTATATTCTTCAGCCTTCTAGAGCAGCTGTCACTGCAATTACAAGTGAATGTGTAAATCATTTGGATTATCTGAGCTGAAATCTGCTGTGTTTCTCAGAGAGTATTTTCCTAACTGAAAGATTTTGAGTGGTTGGTGGTATTATTTCTATTCGCTGTTTTTATTTTCCTAGCTGTGTTTAACTTGTCTTTCCTAAGTAGTGTTTCTCTATCATGTTGCCTTCCCCAAAACTCTGGTGGTAATCTAGCTCGAGTGATCAGCAAGTTGATATTGTCAGACAGCAAATTTTAAACTGTCTGTCTGTCTTCCTGTGCCAGACAATACTTGCAAAGTCCAGTAGACATGAAATGAGGAAGCCAACTACAGTCATAGGCACGGTGACATATTGCCTTTTCCCATAAATCCCATTTAGAAGGAGGAGCTGAAGGAGAAATCACAATCACCACAACATTTTCCTAAGCCCTGTTTGTCACCCTTCTCTTTCTGTATAATCTATTTCAATAGAGGCCTCATACTATGACTTTCCACATATTTTTCCCATCGTCCCCTTGCAAAACCTCCCTTACGCATTCAGTGCTTAAGGAAAATTGACTGAATAAGCAACCTAAAAATATTAGTCTCATTTAATCTTAAAACTGGATCATATTTCCTGTTTTCTGTGCAGCAGGATATACAGGTGGCATTCAGTGTAAGCAGTCACCTTGTCTTTGATTAAGGCTAAAATGTTGAGAGAATTGTGTAATTTTTGAATGTACCATTTTGGTAAATGCATCAGGAAAGTGTTATTTCATCTACTGTACATAGATGTAGCTGTGACTGGCCCAAGTGAATGAGATCAATTCTGTGCTTGGCACTTGACTGTGTCTGGAAACATGCTAGAATGTCAAGAACTAAACAGGTCACGTGACTCTCAGATCAAGAAAGGATTTTAAGATCTAAAGCTGAAGATTAGGTGTATTTGTGAAGGTGAATGCAATAAAGGAATACATTTTTTTTCAGTGCATCAGAGGAAGGGGCTCTAAATACCCTCTCCTGAGGAATTCAGCTGCATATCAGTGAAGGTAAAGTGGATATAAGAAAAATGCCATGTGTATGGAGAGCATTAGGAAAGGTCATATATTTCAAGAAAGAATATTGTTTACAAGGAGTGTTAATAGGTTTCAAGGGAAATGTTAATTTTTTTTCCTGGCTGAAATAGCTACTGCAAGTTTTTAATGGTTAATCATTCATTCTTGAATTTTTATATTAAGCATTTCATATTACTTTATTGACTTAACTTTTATGCTCTTCTTCATTTTGACAGTAAAGAATGACCAGGCAATACTCTTTGAAAATTGGAGACCATTTGCAGCTGCTCTCTGCTGAGGAAAGTGAATAATAGGGTGCCCTCAAGGAATTTCAAAGGTATCACTCAACAGAAACTTTTGTGTCTGAAGAAAACTAGATCATTTTATCATAGTAGGCATACTGATATGTTTGCTTTAATAAAATGCCATATTTCTGCCTTTAATCTCTTGTCAACCAGCTATTAAAACCCCAAAGTGTATGCGTGCAACACATGTAAACACTCGTAGTTTCAAGTTTGCCACACAACATACAAATAAAGCATGTTTTTTGTTAGGTTTTTTTTTGTTTGTTTGTTTGTTTTTTTTTTTTTGGTGAACAGCCTCTAATAAATTAATTGAGTAATGGCAAGAAGATACTCTTTTCTCCAGTGCCCTTCCCCAAACTAGCCAATCAATTAGACTTAATTCAGTAATCCTTGCAATTTTTTTTTTTTTTAAAGCATTGTCTAAATCCTGCTGAGTTCTCTGAAGTGGCCAGATGAGGAAATGATGACAACTGTTTTCCATGTAAATAGTGATGAGCACCTGAAATAATAGCAGTGTTAGAAGATGATTACTTACGAGAGTTGGCTTTATGTGCCTCAAGCCCCCAGAATTTTGCACCTGCACTATACAGTTCCCCTTGTCTTTCAGCATGGCAGTTCTGTGCTGTTAACTCACTCATCATTTCCTGCCTGTTTTAACACAAGGCTTGAATCAGTGCCCACAGTAATAGAAACTTGCCTTGAAAGTGAAAGACATTGTGACCCAGTTCTTTTGGTCCCTGCATCATATTCATTCAGAAATTCCTGTAGCTTTAGTTGAATAAGGATAGTGTAGTGAATTTAGGAATTGTTTCGATGAATAATAGAAGATGAAAAGATTAAAAATGTATTTTGAACAACTGTACTGTTTATGAACTGAATATTAAAAACATAATGTTCGCATACTTTTTATCAGTCTACAGTGCTCACATATTTTAGCACTACTCAAAAATCACTGTACAAAAAGGTAAAGTTTTACATTTAAGATTGTCAGCAGTCTCACAGCACAAATGTGAACCAGGAGTAATTGGAAGTGTGTGTGGCTAAGAGGGAAGGAGAGACCTTCACACATTATGACCTGTTGTAAGATAGACACAACCACTTTCTGTATATCAACGTGTTGCTAGTGAAGATTGCATTTCCCCTGAGTCCAATAAGAAGGGAACCATAGCTATGCTCATCTATTGGCTACACTCTCAGTTGCCTCTCAGTGTTGAATTCTTTGCCCTGTTGTATGAACTCTAAATTTTTTCACTAAATGGAAAAATGCTAAACTTCTACATTTCTACTTCTGGGGAAGTTTTCTAGCACAATCAGCAATCTCAGTGCCCTTTCTATGTCTGTTACATTTTTTCATGTGAGAGAGTGTATCAAAATGAAGTCAGTGTTAGAAGTAAAGAAACATAATCAATTTAAATAATTACTATTTCACTATCAATATTTTTTTCCTAAATGGAACACATTTTTTTTGTTTTCATATGTGCAGGTGGTCAGAGATAGGATGTCTTCAAACAACTGTCCAGGCTTTCTTCCTTGTTGCAGTACCCTGCGTTTTCTTTTTCACTGATTTGTAGTAGCTACTTATACACGTGTGAAACTAACTCATTTTTTCCTCCTTTCCCAGCTACGTTCATTTTCTATGTTGGATTTCAAATACACGGTGCCCTGAGTTTGTTGAGTCCTTTCAAATCTCCTATTAATCTTTGTTAGTATTGGCTAGCTCACATAATTAAGCACAGATTTCAACTGTGCTCTTACCTCACTTTTCTCCATCATATGTATTGTTAATAGTTTGTTGGATACACGTTCTGTATCTTCCCAGAATAAAAACTGCAAACTAATTTCCAAATCATAGAAGAAGACATGCCTTTAATCTTTCACTTTGATTACTTTTTGAGATTTAGTAGAATTTTCTTTTTCATTAGATGTACTGTTTCAGCAAATGTATTTTCTATTTATTTATTTATTTGATAATACTTGACCCTGTTGAGTAATTCTAATATATTGATAATTCATAAATTTACGTCTTGGAATTTATGTTCAACCACTTTTGTTCTAGATCTTGGATTTTTGTGTCAGTCTATTAACTGAACTATTCTCAAACACAAGGTTACTGTTAGCACCTTTTAATTCAAATTGCATAGAAAAATATATATAGATAAAATTACTAGTGTAGGCTAACCATTGCCCAGTAAGAACTAATACATTATTAATAGACTAATACTCTTCAGTCTGCTGCTTGTAATCATAGCATGTTACCATGTGAGTACATATCACCAATATTCTTCTTATTTTCCTTGAACAGGCTCTTTTTTCCACCATGCTAATATATATATATTTAAATCTTTTCAACTATCAATATCCTTTGGCCACATTTTTCTTGATGTCTTGAGCAATTGTGGTGAGTTTTTCAATATTTTGTAAGTCCCTTAGGAGCCTTTGAATTGGAGCTGAGTGTGAGGACACTTTGAGGGCTTCTAACCCTGCAGCTGAAACTTCTCACTAAACTTCTGGTCACACGATGTTGGATGCCTCTGACTTCTGCTTTAAATGATTACATTTTTCCAACATTTCCTATTGTGACATTGAAATCTTTGAAAAATTTTCCGTATTGCTAAATTGTGGGTCATCGGCCGTTGCTGTCCTGTGATCTATCTGCAAGGGACAAAGCTCTGGAAACCCAGCAAATCTCTCCAGTCCCTGATTCTTGTGGCCTCCAACAGTAAATGATCTTGCCTGAGGCAGCAGGCCTTTTGTGAGCAGAACTCTGTTTGGAATTTTTCCCAGACTATGGTTGTAAGGTTTGCAATGTTTTTCAGCTTCTACAAGAAAATGTGAGAGCTTTTTCTTTCCATTAGCGTGATTGCTGGAAAAGGCTTATTTACAGTAAAATAAGGATATTGCATTCTTAAGAGGGAGAAATACTTCTAATCAACTATTGGTGTTGATGGCCTCTTGTTTTCAGATATGATCTTATGCTTAGTCTTTATGGCTACATCTAAACAGTAGACCTGAAGGCAAGATGTGTGTCTCAGGCAGCATTCTAACCCCATATCTTTCCCAGGTGTGGCACACAACAGTTTTCTTCTAGCATCCCTGGTAGACGTGCTGATTTTCATGATAAGGAATCTGAGGGATGCGACCTGAAAGGAATTCCTATTGAAGGGTCCTGCCAACCTGTGTGCTGGATGACTGATCAAGACCATGATTGTGCCATGAAGTATGCCCACCACTAGAACTAAATATCACAGAATCACAGTATTCTGTTATTAGGATTCCTTCATTGATGTACAATGTGTGTGAAGTTACTGTAGAGCATATAGAGTTACTTCCTAAGATCAAAAATGAAAATGGAAACCTGTGGTATAAAATTATGAATTAATTAGAATTTATTATTTCATTACATTTTACCACAAGTATAATCTATTACAACTAATATGTATCTCTACTGACTTTAATGCTGACAAATTTCTTTGTGTAGTCTGGATCTAATACTTAAAAAATATGACTGCAGGAAGAACTACTTTTCCACATTTCGTAATGGGATTTTTTGTCATTTCATTTGAGTGTGACACGAAGTCTGACAGACAACTGATAAACCATAGAATTTCTCAAAGATTGCAGGATTCCACCTTCAAAAACTGATACATGTGAATATAACCAATATGTGTCTTGAATTACTTATTCTTGCTGCTTAGAATCAGATACCAGGAAGCAATAATTAAGATGGAGCAATAACAAAATCTGACCTGAGAGTCTGTTCAGCTGTTGATATTTTCTGAAGGGATACTCTCCCTCTCAAAAGTAAGCATTTCATAGTCTTTGCTTGTTTTAAGTTACCTCAACAGAGTTATTTGTTGCTGGCAAAATATTCCTGCAAATAAAAATGTGCTATACAGTCTGGGTTAGTCTGTATGGAGCCCTGGCAAAACAGCATCAGCTCCTCACTTTGCTGTCAACTTTTCACAATTTTTATAGGCAAATTGTCTCTGCTTTCTCTGCATAGTCTGTAAACATCGTAGAGAAGAAGCCATCTCTATCAATTTCTGTCTTCAGGACAAAGGGTGCAGCACAAATTTTAGCTCTGTCCTCTGGAAAGTATTTTCAAAATGGCTTTATGGCGTCTCTACAGACCTGAGTTGCTGTGCCAAGAGTCAAAAATTAAAAAAAAATGAATGTTGTGGTCTCATTTTAGGCCTATTTCTGTCCAGACTTTGCTAACACAGGCCTATTGTTGGAATGCAAGGGATTTCTGTGGTCAGGGTAGAACAGGAATGTTTCTGAGAGGTATGTACAAAATTATAAAAGCTGAAATGACTATTTTTCTCTTGGTCAAACTAAAAAACTTACTCAAACTACTTCTGAGACATTGTGAACATGCTTTTAGGTGGAGGAAAAAGGACAACACCTTTCTTTTTGATTAAGATAGTATTCACACCTCTTTCTTTCTGAAATTTTAGTGAGATATAGGAGTTCGAGGAGAGACTAAGATCTCAGAGTGGAACATGGTACACAAATGCGGAATTAAGACAGGGTTTTTGCCTCTCAGGTGCCTGCAATCCTAGTGCATGAGCTTAAGTGTCAATAGTGAGCAAAGGGTGATAATGAAACTGTGTTTTTTAACAGCAAAAGCAGTAATCATGGCAAAAGAAGCATTGTTTTACCCAATGCTATGACTTCCATTTTCCCTAGATTGTCAGTATCCTTCAAATGTTTCTCCAGAGCAGAGACTTAGTGTTCAGGGTGAACTAGAGCAGAGATAGAGGTGTGTGTTATTGGCCTACTGAAACTCTATGTGCACATCTGATCACCTCAAGGAGGTCTTCATCTATACCCTGATCTTCTTGCTTTGTCAAGAAAGGCTTTTTCTGGCTGTGTTCAGAGCTACTGTTGAACAGTAGTGTTGTTTGCTTTATTATTGTTGGTTTTCATGTCATATAAAAAAGTATGAAATCTCATGTAGGTAGGAGTGTTTATATTAGAGAGAATATGGCTCAGGAAATCTCAGAAGGAGAAATTAAAGTATAGGTAAAAAGTAGTTTTCCATCTGATGTGAAATATTGCTGGATGTTTTGATATTAGGACTATGCTCAAAGCTTTCATAGGTTTAAGAAATCACAGCAACAAAGGAACTATTTTAAGAACGCATAATTATACGTGTGGTGCATGTAAGATGGTTCTGATGGGATCAATCTTCATTTCTTCTTTCACTTGGGCTTTTTCTTTTTGTTTGCAGAGAACAACAGGATGAGATGACAGCTTTTCTCATGGCCCTGTTAATAGTTTTTGCTAACAAGGAAAGGGGAAGGGAATAATTCTTTGCAATAATATTGACTTCTTCTGTGATCTCGGGTAAGTCACCGCGCTATTGTGTACTCAGCTTCCTCAAGAAGACAACAATACTATTTCTGTGCCTTGCACAGGTGTTAGGACTGTTGGTGTGAATAAAGGATATTTTGTTTGTCGTGAGTTGAAGCAGTACAGAATGCTTTTAGTCCTCTTAAAAAAAAAAAAAAAAAAAAGAAGGGGGGGGGGGGAGAGAAGAGAATATTTCCAATGAACCAATGCACCACTTGTTATTCCCAGCACATACTGAGTTGTCCCATTCCACATTGTAAGTTATCTGATTTGTTTATTTATTCATGTTAGGCCAGTTTTAAAATGAAAGCTGCCCATCTGGGAAGAACTGTTTTGTTTAGAAAATGTTGAAGCAAATGTCTTGTTTTTCACATAGTGGAACTCCTGGCATTTCTGAAATATCTTCATCAGGGTAGGGGGGGGAGGAAATGCTGTTTCATGTCATAGAATCATAGAATCGGATAACTGTTTGAGTTGGAAGAGACCTTTAAATGTCACCTAGTCCAACTCCCCTGCAGTGAACAGGGACACCTACAGCTACATCAGGCTGCTCTGAGCCCCATCCAGCCTGAACTTGAATGTCTCCAGAGATGGGGCATCCACCACCTCTCTGGGCAAACTGTGCCAGTGGCTCACCACTTGTGCTGTGAAAAACTTGTTCCTTACATCCAGCCTAAATCTCCACTCTTTTAGTTTGAATCCATTTAATCTTGTCTACCCTCTTCAGAGTACTTTTGAAACCTTTGGACTCTAGTCTGATTTATAGATATTTCTGTTGTTGTGTCTTCTCTCCTGGGGCTTCCCAAGAAATCACAGGAGTGACCATATATCTGTGTTGCATGCCAGGGCTGAAACTTCTTTCTAGAATTCAGGGCTTTGTGCATGTCATTACCCCGGTGTGTATATACAGCACCTCAAAGGCAGCTCTTGAGCCCTTTCCTACACCATTTGGCTCAGGCCTCGGAGACTGCGTGTTCTGTCCTTTTATGTGGATCACTGCCTGCTACAGCCCCATCTCCAGTACCACCCTCACCACCAGCTTTCCCAAAAGCCTGAAGAAGCCTTCGTTATGAGCTACAGTTAGGTTGCAGTCAGCTATTTGAACAAAAATATCTATCTTCTTGATCAAGGCAGGAATGCTAATAGAGGCTGGTGGTTTTCCTGATAAGAGTTACTTAATGCTTGCATTATTTTCTGAATGCTTTGGAATAGTTTTTCTGAATTCAAAATGAAAATTTTTATGGGGAAATAAGCATGCTTACTTCATCAGGTCTTTGAGAAAGCCAAAAAAAGAAAGCCTTGTTCAGAGATTCATCACCTCTTTCATCCTGAAAAGGGACTGAAGAAATAGTTTTATATTAGTAAGCCACCTGCTGAAACTTGTTTTAACAGGACAAAAAGCAAACTGCCCTTTTGGCGAGCAATTCTGTGATTGCACAGTTAATACTAAACTACAGTTTGTACACACACGCACACAAATGCCAGACTGCTTAAACCATAATTATTAATGTGACAAAGCAAGGTAAGAGCAGCATCCAAAGAATTCATGTTTGAAGTAACAGATAATCCTGTAATTGCTACTTCTTAGTAAAACTCTGAGTATGTGAGAGGGAGCCTTCAGTTAAAAATGGCACATGTACATCAAAGATGCTTTCCTTGTGTTTTATACAGGAGTTTTCTTTCAAGTAAAGAAACACCCACACAGAAAGGGGGAAAAAAAATGGTTCTATTGTGCTCTAAAGTCAGTTTGTTTCTGCTTGAAAGTAAATGCTGGCTTTTGGCAGCCCACAGATGGAAATATGTTTAACGTTGGGAAGGTGAATTGCCACTACAAGAGGGACTGGAAGCGGATGTCAGCATGAGGGAATTATTGTCAGGTTTTTTTGCTAGAGGATTTTGTTCTACACATTGCCAAAAGCTTAGAGCAACGTTTATTTCTTTCAGTTGCTGATCTTCATAAAAGCATCATGCAAAACAAATCGGCCTTAGTGTGGATGTGTGCATATTGCAGGTTTCAGCATTCAGGCTGGAATAGTGACTCCCACATACACAGAGCCTGATAGCAGAACAGCCTTCTCAGCTTTCCCAGGAGACATTTCACAGTTTTGGGTTTAGTCAGAGAGGTCGATGTCAAAAGGAAGAAACTGCTATGAAGATTTTTCTCCCACTGTGATTTAGCCAAGACTTGAATGTCACCTGTACTTCAAATGTCTCAGAGATCAAGCCACCACATTTCAGTGAAAGTCAATCTACCAACACGTGTAGTAAAGCAAAAAATTACGTCTGTATGTTTTTGAGTTATACTATATGATTCCACTGCCTCTTTATTTCTTCAAAATTTCACAAAATGTATGTAAATGCTCTCTGTCTATGAATTTCCACAGGGCATTTCCTTAAGTGGCCCCAGGAGCTGGTGAAGGTGTGGTGAAACCCTGATTCAGAACTTTTAAGCACGTTTCATTGCTGTTTCTGCTAAGGAGTCATTTCTGAATCCCTAAGCAAGGTCTGGCAGAACTGTGGCCGTGACTTCCCTTCTTGAAGTTGATGTTAAATGTAAATCTTCTGTATATCAATATGTCTGTTTCTTCTACAGCTCATCTTCTTTGTTCTTGCAACAAGATCATCAGGGTGTGGACAGTCTCTTGTTTTCTGTGTATGAACGCACGACTGAGTTAATGTGCCTGCCTTCTGTTGGGGTATAGATGGCAGTAAATGACAAGTTTGAATCTCAAGGTTAGGGCCCATTTCATGTTCAAAGGCAGGTCACTAGTGTGCTTTTGCTGGACGTAACTCCCATCCCTTTGTGGCCTTGAAAGAGTTGTTTTCTTCTTGAACGGATGCTAAAAATGGTGGAGCTTGTACGGAACATTAAGGTGTGAGTTAAGAGTTTGTTCAGTTGTCTCTCTGCAGTTCTTTGTGACTGGCCAAAATGTATTTCTAGACTATCCTTTTCATTAATCATTTCTAAAAAAAGACAGAACAATGAGGTCCTCAGACCAGGATTATCTCCTTCTATGTCTCTTGTAGCACCACTGTATGAGTGGAAGCAGGAACTCTGGAGAAGCCAGAGCCAAACATGAACCTCTTCTAGCAATCACAAGCCGCAGTGGACTGTGAATGTTTGAAGGACAGTAAGGAACCAAATAAGCCTGGTTGATTGAGTATATCTGATCTGGATATATGGACTCTCTGGGAGGCAGTTTAAAAGTAGGCAGTATAACTTGCATAGCTCATCCTGTTAAAATCAAGAGTTTTATAATGGATTGATCAAGACGTGGAGCTCAGCCAGAGCTGGGGGCTATGGAACAGGATCCAACTAAACAGTGAATCACAAGACTAGTATTTTTTTAGTGATGACTTTCTTGTGGTTATAAACCTTGTTACCAGCAAGTGAGGCTCTTTCCAAACCAGTATATTCTTCGAGGCAGATTTCTGCAACTCTTTTCTTCCCAAGCTGTTCAGTCTGTCATATGTGCCATCAGGGTGCAGACTTCTCCAAGGAAAGGTGTATGCTTGAGAAAATTTTGTGTGACCCCATGCTTCAAACATACAATCCTGTTTACATAGATATCAGCATGGAGGAAATACAGGGATTTAGAAAGGGAACAGAGAAATACTTATTTCACTGTAAAAAGTGACCTTGGAAATGTGCATATCAATTAACCAGCATCTGCCAAGAAGTTATTCTACAAACAGAAAACTAAAGAGCTTGCAGAAATGTATTTTTTTCTTTCTGAAAGAGATGGCTGGATGCCCACATGAATACTATATCTCTACCAAAAATGCGTATTTCTTTAAATCTTTTATCAGATTTACCAAGATGAAATTAGTCTTGAGTAAAAATGCTATTGAGAGCCATGGAGAATTGGGAATAAGAAACTCCACAGTTGCAAATGCTGGTTTAGTTCATTTCACATGAATGCGAGGTTGCTGAGAAAGAGCAGAACACTTGTCCCTCTGAAATGTTTTTGTAACCCCTTCAATACCCAGCTTTGATTGAGAGAGGGCTGCAGACATTCACTACATGCCAAGTGGGAGAGAGAGATGAAGGCTTTGAAGGATCAGGGCTCATCCAATAGCAGCAACTAGCCCAGAGCTTTCGGTGGCAATAGCTCTGATTCTATATGGAATGAGCATATGTACACTGCATATTTAGACATGCTTATCTTTGTTGGTTTGGTTCTGTATGTCTTTTTATTGCTGTTCAGTTGAGCTTTCTGATAAAAGTAAATTGCAGGAATTTGGCTCACCGAGCCTCCCAGTCCTGGAATGATGACTGCCCTAAGAAGAAGAGAAAGAAGGGAGAGTCATTAAAGTGAGTGGTGATCTTTCAATTGGCCCATATGTGTTATGGTCTGTTTTAAACAAAGCCAATGAATCCTAATGTCTGAACTATAGTGATACTTACATGACTGAAAGGAGCTAGCTTATGTACAGATCTCGCTTTTTTTCAAACATTACACATTATCCTTAATCTGTTTCTCAGGAAAGGGAGGAGGAAATCTCCAGCATTTATTAAATTACTAAATAGGGTAACATTGTCTCCCTTCTGAGGGCTGCTAACTACTTATCCTTGTTTGCTGAGCACAAGTTGATGGCTTATGACCACAGGACACAATTTAATAGATTGAACTGTGTCAGTCACCACGGTAACTATGCCAAGTAGAGCTTCCACCTTACTTTCTCACTGAGAGCTCTGCTTTAATTTCTTTTTATATGAAGGACCTGTAAAAGCTGGAAAACAGTTTGGATTCTGTTGGTTTTATTTGTATTTCTTATGTAATCACAATATCCCTCAAAACAGCTGTATGTCATCAAACGCAATACATTCACATTTTTAACCAAATGGAATTGCTTGTAAACTGGCTTGCACTTCTTGATAAATAACTGTATGTCACATTTGTCTGATCAGGTAAAGTTTCAGCAAAAAACTTTTGTCCGAAGGGAAAAAACAAATCTCACTCTTGAACGAATCCAAGATTTGCTATAAATACACAGGTATCATTAATTTGGTGCAAATCACAGTATTTACATGTCTACACTCTTGGGAGCTTAGTGTAAAATAAGTTAAGATGGAACAATGAAGGTTGACGGAAAATGGTTGAAGTGGGAATTTATTGTAGGCATGACATTTTAGGTGGACCATTTTAATTGTTTCAAATGAAACTGAACATCAAATTGCAATTCCTATTGTCTTTCATTTGCAGAACTGCTCTGCTAGACGCACAAAATTGGTGTGTATACTGTG
Source organism: Gallus gallus (assembly GCF_016699485.2). Lineage (NCBI taxonomy): Eukaryota > Metazoa > Chordata > Aves > Galliformes > Phasianidae > Gallus > Gallus gallus. The sequence continues at coordinate 63,727,959 of NC_052533.1, read as the reverse complement.
CTGGCATTAAACTGAGGTATAGTGAGATGCTGGAGATTTGTCTGCAGTCTTAAAGGAGGTCTTAAAGCAAGAACTTTGGAGGGATAGAATACTGCTCCTTCTTTTTTCCCATAGAGAGAGAGGGACCATAAGAACTCAAACCCTTATTCCTAAGTGCAGAGCTGTCTCATTTCTAAGGTGAGTGAATATTTTATAATCAGAGTTTAACACCAATAGTCTTATTTCTGTTGGTTAGCACATAATCTCAAGTACTGTCATACTGGATGTAAAGGGATACCCTACAGAACATGAGGTAAGACCATCAGATTCTGGCCTGTAACATTTCCTAGCCTGTAATCCTTCTTTTGAGAAGTGCATGCTTGTACTTAAGATTTGTGTGTGAATGCAGAAAGTAAGTTACAAATTACTTATAGATTCTGCTTTTGATCCATCGAAAAATGGCTGACATTTAAGTCCTGAACTTGAATTACTGATATGGTTGATGTCTGTATTTGAGCACACGCTGTTAGATCCATAGGTAATTCCTAGATTCCTTGCAACATAGTCTGCATTTGCAAATTCTGTTCTGTTTTCTATGGGGGACTCTGTTGATGCAACAGAGTGTTTGCAGTGTGCTCTGCTGGAGCTGGCAGGAATATGGTAGCATTATAAACTAATGATCAACAAAGAAAACCTTAATTTGCCTCATTCCCTCAAAAGAGGAAACCACAGTAAAAGGCTAAAAACCTTCAGTTCCTTTATGATGCCAACATCTGCATGACTTCAGCAAGAATTTGTTATAGCCGGAACAAATATATCTTTGCTGTAAAAGGAGTGCAGTGTGATGAAGATTTCCTTGAAGACTTCTGAGCCATGAAAGTTAGAGCCATTGCGCAGGAATGGCTTCACAGAGTAAGTGATGTGCTGTTGCAGAGTTTAATGCTATTTGACTTAATCTACCAAGCTCAGCAACTTCCTGACCTACAAATCCCACCTATCAAACTGCTACATTTTATTTTTCCATATTTAGTTTTTCAGGTGGAGCTTTTGGCTTCCAGATAAGCAAACACCAGCTCTTTGCTTTTTAGCTTGTTTTAGCATGTTAGTTTTCTGTCCGTTGTCCTAGCTGCATGGTAAGAAAGACAGTGAGAATATGAAGAAGTCTGTAGGAAGAGCTTTAGCTGACTTTCCTATATAGTATATAGTTAAGTAAGGAGAGAAAGAGGAGAGAGAACAAGCAATCCAAAACATCTATGGCCTTTCATAGAATCACAGAATCATAGAATTGCTCTGGTTAGAAAAGACCTTCAAGATCATCAAGTCTAACCTCAACCTAATCATACTGCCCGAACTCTAACAATCCACTGCTAGAACCTTTCTAATGATTAGCACAAAACCTGAGAGTTAACTCAGAAAACTAATGTAAACCGCGTGGAGACTTTTAATGGAAGGCAGTAATCTGTGTTAAGGAGTGGGAAAGCTCCTTGTGAGCTTCTTGTGCTTCCTGAACTTGGACATTTTGTTAGGATTAGGGAAAGCATTTGAGTTAAAGTTGGTTATGGTACAGTTACTGATGTTCTTGGATATGAAGTATACTTGATTTTGAGATCCTAAATTCAGTGTAAAGCTGGCAGCAAGAATCACTTTTCTGACTTAAATCACATTTTTAAACAGATTCTGTGCAAGTAACTAATTTAGAAATACATAATAAAACTAGGATGTAAGCGTGGACCATGGTCCTGTGAACAGAACTCAGTTTGTGTCTGCACTTTACATTTGGCAAAGCTACTGCTTTTATTTCAAGATCTATGTTCGTATAGTTTTTGCTTCCTCACTGCTGTTTCAAATTGAATGGACATGTCTGAATATGTAATACCATAGAGTGTTATTGCCAGAAAACTTGATAGCTAAATCCCTGGCCATTTTGTCTATTCATCTTCCAAGACAGGGTGATTTTTTTCACTATAGAACACTTCTGTGCCCTCTTGTGCTACAAAAAAATTACCCACAAGCTAGCACAACTGTATCCAGCCTAGATCAACAAACTGATTTAGGTACTAACACCAATTTGGTTATGTCAACACATGGCACATGGTTGGAAAAGTGCATATTTACCACTTCTCTGAACTATTTCCTCAGCAGCACTGCCATAGAATCATAGAATCATTAACATTGGAAAGGACCTCTAAGATCATCTAGTCCAACTGTCCACTTACCACCAATATTGCCCACTAACCATGTCCCTAAGTACTATGTCTACTCTTTCCATAAACACCTCCAGGGATGGTGACTCCCACCACTTCACTGGCAGCCTGTTCCAATGCCAAACCAGGATCGCTCTACAACTACCACATTTGAAGTGATTTAGGTGCCTTGCCATTGCGTTCCAGCAGTCAAAGCAGTAACCACAACTAAGCTCTATCCTTGAATCTGTCTCTACCTTGTCTCCCTGTTTCCATTTCTGTGTGTTTTAATATGAGGTCAAAATAAAAATCTTTCCAGAATAGATGGCAAATAATTGTCTTCAGCTTCTTCCCTCTTCCCTTTCCCCACTCAACCCACCTGGGCCTATGTTTATTGAACTCCATACATTGTCAAGACAGTATTTGTAAATGGAGTTTAACTGTAGGTGAGTGGTACAAATGTAATAATATTACACAACTCTTGTTTAATTTTGAAGGCTGCATCCTCAGCAGCAATGCTTATAATGGACGGTTCAAGCTGAATTATCCATTATTGCTCCCAAAGTTTACAATTAAACTATCGATCAAAGCTGGCAGAAAATTCTCAAGCAAGCTGGGTTTACACCAGTCTTGTTTGAGATGCAGACTGAGGGGGAGAGAACCAGAAGCAGCCTTCAGCTAATCCTCTTAGTGCTAACTGTTCTGGATGCAGCAGTGATTATGTATCATGCTTATACAGTTTTAATAGTGCAGGTCCTATGCAATTTGTGACCTCTATTTCTGCCCAGAAAGATTGGAGCTTAACAGGTTTGGATCCACAGGGAACCAGCTTCGGCTTTTAGGCTTCTTCAGACACTGCAGAATGCATCTTTTCTGGGGAATTCCACAATAAAATGACTGTTATTTATCATTACAAACCTCTTTATCATTTAGTCAATAAAAGGCCTCTCTCTCTCACTTTTTTTTTTTTTCATGGTGTGCTCAGAGTCAGAAATCTGTATTAGTCTCCCCTGGCCTGAAGGCAAGAGATGTCAAATGCTAAATCATGATCTGCCCTGGCTTTCTGGCTAAATTGTGTATGAAGGCCTGAGGCAAAAAGGTGCACATGCTCATTATTTGAAACAGAATGATTTTTTCCCCTTTCTTTCCTTTTTTTTTTTTTTTTTTTTTTTAAATACATATTGAGACATATATGGTAACACACATACAGTAAACCTCTGAAAAGTATCAAACCTGAAACAAACCAGCCAGATCTAGTGTGTCAAATGTATATGCCTACAGATTGGGAAATAGTAAAAGGATTGTCAAGAAAAATCAGATGATCTTCCCCTTTTGAACTTTTTGATAGCAGTGGGGAAAAAGAGTGTTAGGAGATGACAGCAAGGTGACAGATGTGGTAAATAATGCATCTGGTGAATTCACCCCAGTTTCTTTTTTTGAAGGGGGAGGAGTGGCTTGTTTTGAAACCGGTCAGAAAGCCTGCATGGAAACATATATTAAAGCCTGTGATTGTTTTGCAAACTCTTTTGAGTGTATCTTCATCTACTTATTTGTTTGCAGTTCGTGATAGATCACCTTGCTGACAGGGCATTGTTACTTTCCCCTAGATTGCCTAAGATACTTTTGCAAACAGGTTTTAGGCCAGTCATCCCTTGGGCAAATTTTTCTGTGAACATATTTGCATATAGATGTCAAGGTCTTTCACTTTGGTAAGTATTCTTGAGAGGGATGTATCATGCAAAAGTTATTTAAAGGGTCATGCTTGCTGTTGAAGCACATTTACATTTATTTATTTATTTGGAGACTGGAGAAGTATTCAAGAATGTTGTTTTACAGCATTTGTTCAGCAGAAGGTGACAAGGAGCTTCTATAAAAGCATATTAAACTCCAGCATTTACACACTGTGGACTATATGTTTAAAACCTGGAGAGCTACTTGGAAGAATCTAGACAATGTATGTAATATTTTAAGTGCTCAATATTTTCTGCATTCAACCACAAAAGATTCAATTAGGGCTGCTCTGAAAATCACACCTCTTGTTTGTTTTATTATGTCGGCCCGCAACATCAGAGACAGATGTTGGTGGCATGGCAGGAGAGCCTGAATGTTCCCACCAGTATCCCATTACATTTTGTTGCTGTGCAACAGATGGCAGCAGAGGGGTGGTCTGACAAAATGGCCTCTGATATGGAAGGGCAGAAGAAGCAAAGGTGTATCACTGAGTTCCTCCATTCATGAAAACTTGCTGAATGTTTATGGAGACCCAACAGTGCAAATGAGCACAGTCAGGTGGTGGGTGGTGCATTTCAGCAGTGATGACAACAATGTGAAAGACAAGCTATGAGTATGGCATGCAGGCTCTTGTTCATTGTTGGCAAAAAAATGCATAGCTAATGGCGATGACTATGTTGGCAAATAGTGTTTTGTAGCTGAGAATCTGCTCTATCAAATGGTGTTATTGTGCTCTTTGTACCTGTCGTAGTTTCCATGGAAATAAATAGGAGGCATTACTTTTGGAGTGGCCTACATACTTGTTAATGCTGATCATTCTTCTCTCGTAATATAAGAAAGAAAAAGATCACAGATCGGAGAAGAAAAGGGGTCTTGTAACTGGGGCATTATGTTCAACTGGCCAAATTTTTGTCATTCCAATTTGGATGAAGGTTTCTTAATGGAGGTATTTATCTTCAGATCAATGTTAAATACAATTTTTTGTTGTTGTTTAAAATGTCACCGATTTATTGGAGCTCTGCTAATGTATAATTTTTAGTTATGACTGAAATGATCTGGACTGTCAGTGATTTTTCCAAGTGTAGAATAATGCTCTTAGAGAATCCCTATACCCTGGTCTTTTCAGTCAGATAAAAAATGAAGCTGCTCTGTACACATCACTGGTTCTCTATTTCTCCCACAGAAAATGATGTCCTGTTGAAATTACTTGAGTTCTTCCCCCAGCTGTCACAAGAAAAGGGCTATGTGTTTCACAACCTAGCACAATCCCTATTTGTTTGTAGAGTTCAGCTCAAAGTCTTTTCTGATTTAACCTGCAATATGAGATTTATCAGACCAAAAGTGAGTAAATAAGTTTGTTTTCATGCTTTTCATATCAGAAACCAAACTAATAGGAAACAGAATTGCCACACAAGAACTTTTCTGCAATTTCACTTTTCTCTTCACATGGTGGTAGAGCTTACTAGAAAAGCCAAGTCATTCTACTTGCTTATTGTTAAACTCTCCTCAGAAAAGAAGCTGACTTTCCAGGAGTACAGCTTGATATATTGCAGCATTATGATTTCTTCATAAGTGCTGAGTTTGGTGATATATGCAAGTCTTGTTTATCTGTGGATTTCTTCTCGTGTTCAGGTATGTGTGCCTTTCCCTCGTAAATGCATACAGAGACTGTCAAGTCTTGCTTTGCTCCTTATCTGCCTGCTTTCTTCTGATACTTGCAAGCAAAACTTCTGACATGACTGAGGGTAACAAGCAATAGCTCTATGCATTGAACATTCAAGGTACAGCATTCCTTCATTTCCCCTGACAGACTACTGTTGTTTGGGCCTGGAGAGTATGTGGTGAGAGAAGGATGACATGTGATATGTGTGGAGCATGGCACTTTTTTGGCAATGTTTTGGGCACCCCACAATTGGTGATGAATGTGGAGAGTTAGAATCCCTTCCTCGGCCACGTTCAGCATCAGCAGGTATGATGTAAACCTAGAGCTTTTCCTGCTTACAGTCATCCATATTTGGTAAAGTGTGACTTCTCTGCTGCCATTATGAGGCTAGGATACCACACATCTTTTTTTTCATGCACACTTTGCACACAAATCCTATGTAGGATCATGCGAGTTTTTCAGTAGAGTTTTTCTTGAATGCTAAGGAAAAAGAGAAATTCAAACTAATATTTTTTTTGCTAAATGTTATTGCAGAACTCTTGTGGATGTTTACTTTGCTTCTTTTGTGTGTGTGTGTGTGTGTGTTGTTTTCCTTTAAAGCCGAGTCCAGTGGGATTGTATATTGTGTATTAAGTTTATTTGGTGCAATAGGTCCAAATTCTCCTTTCACTGTGGCTGTAACTCAAAATAACTCCACTGAAATCACTGCAGTTTCACTAACGTAAAACTGAGAATCAGAGCCATAAATTCTTTATTCGTTACACAAGAGCAGAAAGCACATGGGGAGGATGGACTTTTAATTGTTGCCTCCCTACCACTTAATCATAGCCTAACTTTCTTTAAAAGCATTTTAAAATCTAAGAACGGAGCAAAAAAACCAGCAGTGTACTTTCAAGGTGAGATCGTTTATTGACAGCTTCTGTCATGCTGTGAAATGTTATGCCTAATAAGTAAATCATATAAGAATAAGGTTTGTAATGGGAAGACTAGCCAACCGTCATGTAAGTGTAGCTTTAAGAAGTGCAAGTCACATTCATATATTACAAACTCCCTAACACGATTCTGAAATAATATATTTCATTTAAAATACAATTACAGTTTTTTTCTCCTTTTTTTCCTGCTTCTGCTTAGCTAATATCACTATCCTCCCAACTGAAGCTGCCTTCAAGAAAAGTAATGCTTCAATGAAATAGACTGTTTTCATACATTTAATGATGTGTTTATTTTAATTTAGTTGTAAGTTCATGCTTCTTCAGGATTCATCTCAACCTTATCCCCCCAGCTATCCATGTAATTCAGGCTTCCTGTTTTAAGATCATTCCTAACTCAGAGAATTGTCATTATATTGGATATAAATATAAAGAGGGATTTAAAGATGTTCATGAGCTCAATATAGTTCTTATTCGAAAAGCCAGCTTCTGTGCTCTTCCCTTGTGGGATCTCTGAATAAAAATTTGTGTTAATATCTTTATACAACACATAGCGATGGCCTGAGTCGAGCACTGAGTAAGCCAGCCATTTCCTTTTCTTCTTTTTTTCTCATTGATTTTCTTTGCTCATCTGCATAATATATTTATTTTAACTTCTTATCTTATAATCACTATAGCATGGGCACATGAAAACTCAAGACATAAACCTAGTAAAGAACTGCACCCTGTTTTAACTCAGAAAAACTCCATGGATAAATAGAAACAGTAGTTGGGTGGGAATGTTTTGATGTTGTGTTATTTAACTGCAACGTCTGTAGGATTTAAAACCAGACAGTAAATTGCACAGGGGGGCTCCTCAGGGCATGAATCAGGCACCAAATGTCCTCTAGCACTGTTGTGTAAGATGACGGCTGCGTTTACATGGTTAATCACACTCTGGGCACATCTACCATCCACATTCTTGATGTGTAGGAGCGTGCATTGGGATTGGATGAAAGCTGAGTTTTAGAGCAGCAAGGATAAGAAGTGCACGGACCACAGAGCCTGTTGTGCTCAGGGTTACTTTTAAACCAAGTCTTCACTTTGCGGCATGGATGTAGCCTGAGGGTTTCAGCATGCTGAAGGTGCACAGCTGAGTGCCTGAGGACTGCTTACATCACCTAACACAACCTCAGTGGTCAGTCTGTGGTTAGCACTGAGTCACAGCGAGCATTTAAAATCACATGCTCTGGTGGGCTCCTGCTTGCCTTCACTAGTGCCACGTGCTGCAAAACTGAAACCAACAAAGGTTTTACCTCAGAAGAGAAGGTAAGGGAGGTGAGGAGAAGAGGAGAAAGGGAGTGCAAAACTGGTTTGGGCGTCAGGACAGGAGGCAGCTAGGAGGCAGATTTTAAAAGCTAATTCCACTGGCACTGTTGAAACCATTTCTGGCATGGGGTTGTTATTTTTTGTTTGTTTGTTTATTTTTCAGTGGAGGAACAACCTTTCACCTTCTGTCTTTTTCTTCCATAATCCTAGATTATGTGTTTTTTGGGACTAGACCTCTCTCTTTGCTTTATTGGTGAAGTACATCGCTGACACAGCTGCTCTCCTCACTGTAGCCTGCCAAGTACTGCTGGATTACGAGTAGCAGAAAGAAGTATGGACAGTTATCAACACTGTGCTTGTAGGGCCACTGGCAGTCCTGCCATTTGGGTGAAGGAATTACAATTTCAAAATTAGATTTTTATTTTATTCATTTGTTTACTTATTTGTAAGGAAGCATTTCTTTTCACAATCCTCAGGATTCAGTGGCCTAAATACCACAGTCCTAATTTTGGTAAAGCTCCAACAGACATCAAAGATACTTTTTACTTGATTCAAGTCTGCAGGATTTTGCTTTTAAGTATAAACATGTCATGTGTGCGTGGCCTAATTCCCAGAGTGCTGAGCAGACCCATAGAGTGTTGCCAAAAATGGGAGTGGAGAGAACTAGACAGCCTGACATATGGTAGTTAATGAAATTATTCATGTTGCATTCAAAATTACATTTCTAACTGCATCGTCATGATGTAAGGTGTTGATTAGTATCCTGGATGGTTCATATAATTAAATAGGGGAAAGGGAATTAGCAGACTTAACAGCAAAACCACGCTACTGTTTTTGGCATCTTTCTGTTCATATCTGTTTGATGCTTTAAGAGGTGACCATGGTGTGAGAGCTTTTGACGAGGTAGTGTCCTCCTTCTTTTGCATACTGCCATGATTTTGTACCTGCAAAGCGAAACTGCCTGTGCTATACCAGAGTGGCCAGGTCAACACCCCACTTTCAAGCTGCTTTTTGTCAGCATTGTGTTTGTGTGAAAGCTCTCACCTGACTGATTCTTTTTGCTATAAATGCCTGCAAAGTTTTCAATGAGACACTGCCACTTGTAGTCACCAGAGGACATCTGGGATGCGCTGTAACACTTGCCATGTGGAAGTACTAAATATGAGGGAATGCTCCACAGCACTCGAAAGTGGGAACTTGTGCACTGTCTGTGATCCAGACCTCAGATCTCAGATCACAAGCAAATGGCTTTCTTTCTCTTGCTGGCTTTTGCCCCATGCAGAGTTATGTTTGTATTAGGGAATGTGGGTAAGGCTGTGTAGCATGTGTAAAGTGCTTTAAATGTGGAGCTTAAACACTACAGTTATTAGTAGTTAGTTATTGATGAATGGTATCTTGTATTTTGGCAAGATGCATTTCCGGTGTCATTCTATGAGAAAGAGGCAAGAGTGACATAAGGCCCTGGCAGTTCAGTTGAGAAACACTTTCTCCTATGGAAAGTGAGTGGCAGGCTCTTTTTAGGCTGAAGAGATTTAGATTTAAGGGAAGAGATCTGGTTTTGGAGATGGTGTGGCATGTATGAACCCGACAAGCTTATTAGTACGCTAACAGACCCTAGACCAATGACTTGGTAGCTTGTCTTCACTGATGACTAGTACCAGTTAATTCAGGAATGTAAGAACTCTGATCCGACAGCTTGTGCTTTAAGAAAGAGAGGAAAACACGTGATGCAATCTGAAGTCTCAGCTTTAACTTTTAATACTTTCCTGCCATATTATTTATTATCTCTTTTCAGCTGTGTCATAAAGCGTATGCCATCTACAAGATGTTGATAGGGTTTTGGAGGGAGTTCAGAGAACTGTGGCAAACTAATCAAATGCCTAATCTGCATTTTATGAGAGCACTTAACAAACGCTTCACAAATATAATAACTGTCTTGTAATAATCCATACAGTTTTTGATAAAAACATCTGTTTATGGCACTTCATATATGCACACGCTGTGTTCCTGGCTGTATTCTTCTGAACCGCATCAATGCATAAAGTGTTGACACTTTAGGTTCTACTTTTTACACTCATGGGTATTTGAACTCATACGGCTGTTTCAATTTTCTGGTGTTTTACTTTGTGGTAAATTTGCATTCCTTTTCTGGAATTTTCCTTCACACTCTCACTCATGAAATATCTGCTATGTAATATTTATAACACAACCACAGACGGTTGTGTTAGTCTGTCAGCTTTATTGAGCTGACTTGACCCTCTCTTTGCTAGATGTCAGTGTAAAAGTACACTTATTATTAAATGTTATTGCACCAACAAAGACAAAGGTAATAAATTAATATTTTAGAGTGAATTTTCTCTATCTTCATGTAAAGCTCTACTCTACAGCCCGTATACTCCACCTCAAAGAAATACATATATATTAATCTGTGGTAATGGCACAGAATAAAATTTATTCTATACTTTTGAGAAACTATAGTTTAATTAAGATGATCTACTGAATGCTGGAAGGTAGCTTGCATGAAATTGATACAGTGTACTATATAGTATAGCAAGATTCAGTTGTCATCATTAAGAGATTATTATTGCTTAGGGTAAATGTGATACACAATTTCTTTGATTTCTTCCAGCATCATTATTCTTTTAAAAAAAAGTATCTGTTATTTTCAGAGTCTTTTCTACTGTTTAGCAGATTAATGATCTTTATCATTTGTGTCACTATCACTCCTGCATGCAACAGATAACAGTCACACAGACTCCTGTAGTGATGCTGCACATTGTTGGTGACTGACAGTACAGCTCATCCACTTAATTTTTTTGGAGACTGATTCACAGGCATCTTACCTGAGAGCATTCTTATTTCTAAGTGTGCATTGTCGGTTTAAAGTAGGATTTTTTTTAATACTGTACTTTGCAAAGGAATGCCAACAGCATAATCCCTGCCACCTGCAGGGTATGATAGTTTTGACATTTTTTCCTTACTTGTTATTTGTGACTGAGAGTTTTTCAAATTTAGCTGAGAGTGTTTCACAGAGGATGGTGTACAGGTAAGAAAGAATATTACTGCCCCTCTTCTAATGGGTAACATTGTAGGCCTGCACTAGCTCAACCTGTTGAAGTTAATGGGAACATTGCTACAGAGCCTTCCTGTCCTTCAGAAGATTCTCGCTCTTTGGTTACATCAGTTTTCATGGGGAGCGAAGACAGCAAATCCTATGTAGGATCACAGTCCAACAGGGTGGACTGAGCGTCACTTTGGTCATGCTGGCTAGTAAAACAGTTATAAAAGCTATCTTGAAATGGAAACTAGGCAGCATTCTGAGTAATTAATTATTAGAAAACTTTTAAAAGATTCTGGAGGCTGATTCAGATAATTTGTTTATTTGGTGTTTCATCTTCAACTTGGAATTATAGAAAGAAAAAATGGGAGGAAGAAAATAAAAAGTTTGTTTTGTCATGTTATGATGACCCTCAGTAAAAGTGTGGTGCCTACTTGTTAGCTGGGCTCTGCTTCTTCTCTGTTTCTGGATATCCATATTTCCTCCAAATATGCTGTAATTTTTGTTTCTAGCATCCACTCGCTGTGCACTTATGAACACGTTGAATATCCGTGTGCTTTTAAAGTTCTTTTTCCTTCTTCTAATTTGTCTATTTGTTCCTGCGCCGTCTGGAAGTATTTCTCTCCTCTTGTCCTAAATAAGTCCCTTCCTACCATGCAAGTCCCTCAAGTCTTGATTCCATGTTGTTGCAGTCTCTCAGCTTTGGTTTATCTTGCAGTTTTTCCTTCACTATGACATTGTTTTACATGAGTAAAAGTTATTGTAATACATTACAGATTTCATTTATACCAAATTCTCAGATATCTTTCTCTTCTCTGATTTAAGTCATAAAATTAGGCAATTTCTACTGTTTATGATTTGATTTCCTGCATGGCTGTTAATAATGAGAAATTCTTACGGGGCTTTTTCTTGTGTCCTGCCTGCAAATGTATTTTGTCCACAGGGAAGACTTTTCTTTTTCCTGAGTTTAGACTACTTGAGATAAACATTGTACCTGATAGTAACAAATGAAGAAAGAAAAAGGGAAAAAAAGATGTTTTTTTATATTTTTTTTCTTAGTGCTAGAGGTAAATGGAGCCCAATTTTAAACCTTAAGCCTTGTTCTGTTCAGCCTGTAGTTTTGTGTATATTGTTTTTATCCACATACATTCTACATTTTTTCTATGCCTAGGAAACTCTTAAGTGTGCCATTTATGTAATTTGGCCAGCGTTCAACAGCGAAATTCGTGCTGGTTGCAAAGAGCTGTACTTGCAAAGCTTTCTTCCTGAGTACTACTGCAGAATTTGAATTTGGATTCTATAACTGAAGGAGTAATTCATGACTTTGCCATTAGTGATATTTATAGGCAGTGAATCTCAAATGCCATGTACTTCCCTAACTGTAATGCAGAAGACACATGACTTGCCATTGAGCAGGTTCTAGTACTAAATCCATTCAGTTTCTGAATCTTCATGAACAACTTCATGGAAGTAAAGACTGGGATTATCAAAATGCCACTCTGCTTTCTGTATATATTGTGGTAAAGGAAGAACCAAAGTAATGTTTATAAAAGAACACCTTGGGAAAAGTCATACTGATTTTTATCTAGCTTGTTTCTGTTTTTCATGTTTAATTTTAGCCCTTTTTATACTGGACTTATATTTTTCTTCCTTTTGTGTTTTCACTGGCTTAAATTTACTCACCTTTGGTGACATAAAAAACAGTTGGCACAACTTTTCTTTCTGGTTCTTGGACCTCCATGGAGATACTCACTGTCATTCCTATAAAGTGAAGAACAGAAAAAGTCAATTTTATTTTGATAGGAAGTGGAAAAAATGATTTTTTTTCTCCCGTATTCTACTTTCAGGATGTTTTATTCAGAAGCATATTATATGACAGAAGTAGAGTTGTCTGGCTGATTGTGATTTGTGATTCTCTTTTGAACTAAATTCACATTGGTGGTACTCTCAATGTCTTTATTTTTTAAGGACTTGTTTATACTTTCACAGAAGAGAATTATAAACAATGGTGTGTGTGTGTGTGCCTTAGCAGTAAACTTTCACTGAGGCATGGATCTCAGTAATTTTTTCAACAACTTCATTAGAAATTTCATTTCACTTTTTACACAATTAATTTAACTTTTACATGATTCATGGTAGATATTAGGAAAAATTTATTCTCTGAAAGAGTGGTCAGGTGCTGGAATGGGCTGCCCAGGAAGGTGGTTGGGTCACCATCATGGGAGTTGTTCAGGAAATGTGCAGATGTGATACTAAGGGACATGATGTAGTTGGGTTACGTTGGTGGTAGGTGGACGGACGGTTGGACTGGTTGATCTTGAAGGTCTTTTCCAACCTTGATGATTCTATGACTCTAAGCTATACACTTGATTGTGAGAGATCCTGGATTTTTATGTTTTAACTTCTTAAGATTTCTTTTATGACTAAAACGTGGACTGGAGTTAGTAGATTCCTAACATGCAAGAGCCACCTCCTGTTGCCTTTCCTGGTGTGTTGACAGAACATATTCAAGAAGGTAAAGAAAGCTAGTGCATGTATAGATAAGGCATATAAATTAGTTCATCAGTTCCCCTAGTGAGGGGCTGTGCCAGTGATGCCAGTAGGGCTTCACAAGGCTTCTGTATCTGGGATGAGTGATTCCTTCTTTTTCTATAATCTCTTGCCTTTACTCGTGAGTGCTGTGGGAATGAAAGAAAGAACAGAAAAGAAAAATGTTTCTAAATGTCAACTAACAGGATGGGAAACAGAACGTAAGTCAGTCTCTAATGCATAAAGATACTATGAGTACAGATACAAAGGCACTGACAAATATGGTAATGTTTGTACCCCTGCTGTAACCAAACAGAGAATCATAGAATGGCCTAAGGTGGAAGAGACCTTAAAGATCATCTGGTTCTAGTGACAGGGACACCTCCCACTAGACCAGGTTGCCCTAAGCCCCATACAGCCTGGTCTTCAACACCTTCAGAGATGAGGCACATCCACAGTTTCCCTGAGGAACCTATTGCAGTTCCACACCACTTTCATAGAAAATATTTTTTTTCATAACGTCTAATCTAAATCTGTTACCTTTTGGTTTAAAGTCATTCCTCCTTGTCCTATCACTATACTCCCTGATAAGGAGTCCCTTTCCCAGCTTTCCTTTAGGCCCCCTTCAAATACTGGCAGACTGCAGTGAGGTCTTCTCTTCTCCAGACTGAACAAGCCCAACTCCCTCAGCCTGCCTTCATAGGAGAGATGTTCCAGCCCTCAGATCATCTTTATGGCTCTCCTCTGGACTCTCTGCTACAGCTCCATGTTCTTCTTGTTTTGGGCGCCCAGAGCTGAACGCAGTACTGTAGGTGAGGCCTCATGAGAACATTTTACGTTATCATGTGGAAAGTAGTAAAACTTCCAAGAAGTGCTAGAAATAAACAATGTACAACATAATACTTTTAACACAAAATCCATCATAACTGAAACCATCCTGAAGCTTTTTCTACCATCACAGATGTACAGACATAAAAATATGGAACGTAGAAAATTTTTAGAATACATAAACTGTATTCAAAGCTATTTTTATTTTTCACCACAGCTTTCCTAAATTCTTTGTTCTGGTTTTCAGGAGTACATGTATGTCTAAGGCAAGTATAAGCTTCTTCTAGATCTCTAATTTATCTGAAATGCTAGTGTTTTGGCACTAGTGTATGGATGGGTATTTTTCAACTACCTTCCTCTTGCAAAGGAACTGCTACTCTAACGAACAAGGATTCCTCTTTTAGCAACTCTCCATTTTCAAGTTCCACCTACAGGGACCTCCAGAAATGTACATGTAGGGGTGAGTATGGTCAGGCGCCAAGGACCATGGTGTTATGGTTCTAGCTGAACTCACGATCAGTTCAGCAAGAACCCTAAGATCAATAAAATGCATAAAATCAGTATGTTACCCGAGTATTCAAGTATTTTCTGATCCACCAGCACCTGAGGTATATTTGGTTTTAGAGTTAAAGCATAGGTCTGTAATTAGAAGAAAGCCAATTTGGCATGAGATGTTTTGTAATTTAAATGTGTGCACTCAGGCTTTTTTGGATGTTACCAGATTCCAGCTCTTCAGAGTTGTGTGATGTTACCCTGGAACATTAAACAAAAGCTGGGACTGACTAGCACAACTGCTCACTCTATTGTTGGCATTGTTTTGCTGTTTATACAGAACACTAGGTCTCTGGATAATGAGGAAGATGGAGAGATGATAGCTTGATTATCCCGCTGTTGTGCTTTTGCTAGGAACTGATGAATCCTTCACACTTTTTACTATCTCAGGCTAGCGTTGCTGGGGAGGATAAGAAAAAGTCGTAAAGATGACATGTTTGCTGTCCTGTTCCCTGATGGGGCTCCAATGTATTACCTGGATCTAATTATCTCATCTCTAGTTGACAGAGAGGCTTCCATGGCACGCTTTCCATCACGGGGAGCCTCCGCCAAGCTTCCAGTGGGCTGTCTAATAGCTTGATATATTTTTGGACCTCCTGCTCATTGGATGAACAAGCTGAAGTAAATCATGTGTTGACCTCAAAGCATTTATAAACTGTAGAACATTATATTCTCATCAGAGCCATAGGGGCAGTAAACTATAGTTTCTCTGCTGTGAAACATGGTTTTGGTTATGCACTGTGTTACTAGGGTTGTACTTAAACAATAATATATCATTTGTGGCACATGTCGCCTTCTTTATTGAAAGGCAAAACAAAGAGTTGAGGACAAAAATCATTACTACTTTAGCAATTTTTCACAAAATGCTTTTGTTTTGTACTTGACACACAGATGGGACATTGTACTGCAGTGCAAATGATGTATAGCAGCATGACAAATTTCATTTCCCTTATAAAACAAGAATCAGAAAAGTGGATAAATTTGGGGAAATGATGTTAACTTTTTTTTGTTAGTGTTAAAATAAATTGGGGAATAAATACAAAATAAAAGAAGAAGAGAGATGAACTCTGAAGGAAAAATTCCTCTGGGAAACTATTTGAGCCCTTTAATTGTCTTGGCAGATATTGATTAAAGTGCTTAAATGAAAATATTGAAAACAATAAACTCTCTTGTGTTGAGCTTTTGTATCACCTTGATAGTGATAATCCATGACCAAGGAAGAAATTAACACAAGGTGATACACAGAATCTGGACTGAGCAAAACAATAGAAGATCAATTCTGAGTAAAGCAATATGTATTTTCAGTGTTTTCTGTCACAGATCCTTCAGTTCTTCAACTGTGATAGAGAAATATAAATGCTACTTCTCAGCCTTTTTGTTTCAGTTTGACTGCATCATTTCGGTATATTAGTATCTGTTATGTCGCGCTATGAAACATATCCTATTCTTGGGGGATTTGATGGAGATGATTTTGTTAGCACGGTATAGCTTTGCCTTTTCCTTTTGTTGTGAATTTGAAGAATTATCCAAAGTCTTTACTGTGTGTTCTACCACTGATTTTCAAACATTTCATTAAATTAATTAATCTTCAACTAGAAAATAAGAATCAAAATACTGTAACATAAGAGGATCCTAACCCATGTAGCAGGATCCTGTAGTGTGAAATGTTGCACACACATGGAACAGCATAAATGAACCAGGAAATTTCAGGGTTTGGTTTTTTTTTCCCCAAAACTTTGTGTGAAAGTAATTCATCTGAGTTCTGTCCCAGATGGAGCTGGAATTCAAGCCTATGGTCCTGCAAGACATCAAAATCTTTTTTGTTGTCGTTGTTGTTTGTTTTGCTCTGTTTAAGCAAAAGCCAATAAAATACCCAACAACTTAGCTTTGTTACTGTAGAAATCCTCAGTCTGGACTGCTGTATCTAGATTTTGAACAATTAAGTTTGAGGTTGCTCACACCTACTTAGTCTGGTGCATTGGGAAGATAAGGTCTGTCTGCAACATATGAGTCTGAACATGAACTGGGCTTTGAAGTCCTCTTTTCTCTGCTACCAAAATTTTGAAATATTATGAACTTCTGTCAAGCAAGTGAGGAAAAGATATTCATGCTAGATAACAGGAAAGAAAATAGGAAACTGTTCTGTGAGCAATGAAACTGTGAAATATGTGGTTAGCTCCCACATGTATCCTTTGGTAGCTAGTGGTGCAGTTGCTAACACTATTGTCTTTACGTCAGTCAAGGCCCTTCCTTCAGATCTTTCCTATATTTACCCCTTCCCTTGAGATTTGTTTGAGTTCTTTACATGTGGCCCTTTCTTAAATTAGAGTCTATTTTTTTCTGGCAGATTTGATTGCAATTAACCTGCTGTATCCAAAGCTTCAGAGACTCACATGTATGAAAAATTGTGTATGCACAGTTTCCCTGGAAAAATAATCTACAAGAGCACACTGTGTACAACTAGAACCAGAGACTGCAAAGGGTTGTGGTGTAGTAACTAAGGGATGACTTAGGAAGAAGTATTAATTACATAAACATTTGTTTCTCTAGTGGTTGACAATCCTGCCCATGGCGGAGGGGTTGAAACTAGATGATCTTTGAGTTCCTTTTCAACCCAGGCTGTTCTGTGATTCTATGACTATGATTCTCTAGGTGTCTTACTTCATCTTTCCCTCAGTACACCTATGTTTTCTACTGTGGGTATAAAACTGGCACAAAATTATGCTGTTTTCTTTCCCTGCAAATTCACATCATTTCCTCAGTTAAACTACAGTCTTAAATATGAAATGTAATGATTCACAGTATTTTTATTGTCTTGTGGTTAAGGGTATTTCCTTCACTTTTTCTCCTCCTGTCCGCCTCTACTTACGTCACACATAGCTCGTATTTTATCCTCAGCTGGTCTAAGTAGACACAGCTTTGCAGACATAAACAGACTACAGTTGTTTACAAAAGCAAAGGGCAAAGTGGACCAGGTATGTGGATCAGGGTGAGTCTAGCAAGTGACAGGCTGCTTGCAAAAAAATATCCAGGCTGGATATTGCCTTGAAGTTAATCATTTCTGTGTGGCTCTGTGACTCTGATAACATGATTTGTTGCTCCAAATACTACTGCTGTGGCTGGGCCTTGCTCTATATTTGGTCCCTGGAAGTCTAGAGAAAAGTGAGGTATATGGAAGAGGAATTCAGGAGTCGTCACACATCTGGGATTTTGGCATAGTCTAGGCAGACTGTTTGCAACCTGGATCTTAAATGGATCTGACATTTAAATAGCCCCCATGTAGGGTATGCATTTATAAATCCTTCCATAGATGCTTGGCAATAATACCCTGAAGATAGGAGATTTATTCCCTTGGATTGTAGGAAACACGATTTTTCAGCTTTAATCCACCTGAATGCTGCTTAACCTTTTCTTTCTCAAAACTGGCTTCCTGGATATCTCTGGTGTCTATATGCATTGTCTTTTCCTCCAGCAAGATGGAAGATGTTGGACAAAAAGAAATCCCAGGCTGAAAAACCTTGATGCCCCTGACATTTCAGGTAGGGGCTGTGAAAATGCAGCGTGGTTAGGACATCCTAAATAAATCCTAAAAATTCTAGAAGGACTCTCGGGAATAACTGCTTCTTCTGTTTTCTGCTAAATTTGTATGGATAGCAGCTTTTGTTCTCCAAATGTAGACATCTAAACAAAATGAGATGGGCCTCTTGATTGACTCAGCTGCAGAATCAGTCCCCAGAATTGCTATTATCTCCTTCATTTTAAATTTTCACTTAGATCTTTGTGGATATTTTTATTTTAGTATTTGTAACTCTGTTACATTTAAGTATCTTAGTACTGTGCTTTGTGTTTTTGTTTTTTGGTTGCTCTCATCCATTCTTGTCAGGGAACTTCAGATAACTGAAACCTCAGACAAGGAAAAATTAGATTTCCTGTAATTGTATAGTTGACAGCAGTGAGTGGTTGTAATCACATACATTAGCTGCTAAAATGCCTATTGGGGGTTTCAATTAGAAGGAGAATTCTGACAATAGTGTTGAGGAGGTGAAATCCCAAGAAGCCCAAAGGATACAGAAGAAGCTAGTAGTAATTATATTTTGGACCTGGAGAAAGAGAAGGTGTCAGGCAAACCAATATGCTTCACAGAAGCTGTATTACTTTCTGTAGGAAGATAGAATAAGGCAGGACCAAGCCCTGTGATAAACATAAACTCCCAGCTGTGGCAGAAAACATGAATGATAACTTGCTATGGCTCACTATATGTTGGCACATGGATTATAATTTAATGAGAACCAATCTTGAATTTTCTTTTTGATATGCAGCTGCAAACATAAGCTAGGCTTGACTGCATACTACATGCTAATATCTAACCGTGTTCTATAGATTACTACAGAACAGTGAACCCTGTGCTTCAAAATGAGCAGTGTGTCAAGTGAGATACATCTTTTCTTTCAATGCCAGGAAAATGTGATTGAAAGCTTCATTCTTTGGACATCTTTGCCATGCTATCCCCTTCTCCCTCATCAATCAGTCACAATAAATGTTTTTTTTGTGTGTGTGACAGTGAAGTAATTGGAAAGCAGACAACTTAGAGACACACTTAACACTTCAGATCTCCTGAAATTATTTCTGAGATGCTTCACCTATCTATTATGATTCTTGTATAGCACTTGAAGTCACCTGGTGAGAGATACCTTGTACTGCAGAAAGTCTTAGTGGGCTGTTAAGACTTTACATACGTTGCTTACCATGAGCACCTTTACATTAAACGTTGAGTTGAGTTGAGTAGTCCTTAGTAGTGATGTATGAATCCTTAGCAGGGCACTGCCATCGTTTTCACAGATTCTAATGTGTGGATACAAACATCGCTAAGTTTAAATGCAATACCTTCCAGATCTCTGTACGCCCTGCAATGCTATGGCTGATGCCCCACTAGGGAAGGTCATTGAGGAAGATCAGCAGCAGCCACGGTGACAATGCTGGAGAGGTTTGAAGGCAGGTATTCTATGGGAATAGGGTAGGGAGGAAGGATTGTGAGGGACAACAAAGAGAAAAGCCCACCTGAGTATTAAAGGAAACTTCTTTCTATACAAGGGACCTCTATAGTGGTCTTTGTAAAGGCTGGTTTATGTGTACTGCTTACTTGGGTTTTGCCTTAAAGAAAAGGAAAAACTATGCTGGGAAACTAAAAATGTCACCACATAAACATGCAAGCTAGGTTTATAAGCCTGAATCAAGTACCTTTTATTCCTATGCTCCACAACAGACCTGGTGGTTAGATCTTTCTGTGAACTTCTGTCATCTGGCCTGCTTAGCCTTCCAGTTCTTGCAATGGCAAAAAACAGTTATGAGCTACTGTTGTGCAATGAAAAGATGGTTTTACTAGAGTATATATATATAAAAAAAAGTTGTAAGCCAGGTGAAGTTTACATTTTACAGGCCGAAAGGATTTTGAATGTTTTTTGGTTTTGGGGTTTTTTTTAATCTTTATTCAGTGTAGAGGATTGCAAATGTTCTTGACCAGAGGTACAAATAACACGTAATACTGGGGTTGGGCTTCCTGCTTTTCCAACAAAAGCAATGGGCACACGTAGAAATTCAGTAATTTAACCTCTCAGTTACTTCATCTGTGTTTGCACACTGCTTTATGAATGCAGATGTTGTTAAAGATATAGCACTAAGAAAATCCTTTGTCACTACCTGCTGTGCACAGTGCAATTCAATTGACACAGCGGGAAAAGTATATCAAGTTTCATTATAGAAAGGTGTGAACAGTGCCACTCCTTTTCAGGTGGGAGGATCAGATCATGGTCATCTCAAATTCAGTAGTCATTTTACTGAGTTATGTCATACCAGGACTGGGCCTGAAGTGACCTGTTCACGTAGCTCCTTTGAAGTCTAACTCTGAACAGTTTGCCCAGCATTGTGCTGTAGGGGAGCTTAATCCAAAAATTAAAACATAATGAAGCATACCCTCATGTCTTCCACCTACACCTCAGGTAAAATTAACTGTCTTTTTGGCCAAACTCCTGAATTGGATTTTAAGCCAAAGTAAGCAGACATGTTTCACAGTGTCATAAAGTCATACATAAGCATCTTTTTTTTTTTTGCTACTGTTAAGTTTTATCTTACATGTAAGTTCTCTCAATGCTCCTTGACTTTCAATTGCAGTATCTGTTTAGGCTACCAGTACTTGAGGCAATGGATGTCTTCTTTATATATAAAAGGCATAAAGTGGTCTACAGGCACACGATATGTACAGTAGGATCTGTAAAATGCCCGATGAGATAGTGTCTCTGGTTGGAATTAGGGTTCATTTATATTAAGCTAAAAATAGCCAGCCTCTGCCCTCTGGGGCCTGCATAAAAGGATTTTGATGAAACCAGGAGGGAAGGAAGGGGAGAAGATCTGTAGAGCAAGGGTAGTGAGTACCAGCACAGGTCAGGAAGGGAAAGAGTCGCTCTGGTGGATGTGTGGGACTGAATGGCCATGTGTGCCCACACCTTGAATTCCAGTCCCCAGGGCAGACAGCAGGAGCATTCTGGTCAATGGTAGCCGCCTAGTCACAGTCCATCAAGTTAGCTGTAAAACCTTCTGGTTCAATTAAATATAAGCTTGTAGTATTTTCACACAACAGTTAATAAAATAAATCTCATTAGGGATATAGCGTTTAGACTAGAGTGAGTGATATTTTTTTTAAATGCCACACTCAAAACCGCATTTCCTTTAATCAGCATCTGCTCTGTGCTAGACTGCCTATAAAATCCAGTGCACTGTTGACAATAGGGGAAGATGAAAACAAACAAACAGGAAAACTACAAAAGGCATGGTATTAACATCAAAGTGCAATAATCCGGCTCTCTTTCCGTGGCATTTGAAAAATATCTTTATTTTAGTCCTAAACCGTGTAACTTTCTTCCCACCAATTTTGAGTTTGGACAACATGGGGGAGAGTGGAAAGAAAGTAGGGCATTGCGTGTAAATTGAAACATCAGATTAAGAGACAAAAAGTATAGTTAAACCCGTTCGAATAAATTAAAGATTTGTGTGGAAGGAAATCATCTGCATCTATTTAGAGCACCAATTGCACAGAAAGGCCTTATGGGGACAGCAGTAGTGAGATCTACACACACAAGTACGTACTTGCACAAATAACTTCAATGTTTCTGTAGCAACTTAAATAGAAATACTCAATATGAAGAAATGCATGGGAAAATTGTGAGAGCAGACTGTGAATAAAGAAAAGAATAGGCTCTGTGTGATTTTTTTTTTTCTTATTTAAACATGGAACTGCAGTGTACTGCTCAGTAAATATTAAATTTTGGGATAAATCTTACGTAGGTAACAGAGTTGTTGCAGTGGGTAAATGCAAATGACTGTGAGTCTATTGTACTTAAGCAGTAACCTGCTAAATACCGGGGATGAAAGAAGGGAGGACACTTCTTTAATCATTAAGCTACACCTTGAACACGGAGACTAATCACATCATCTCTAATCCCATTCATACACACATTAAACTGTAAAGTTAAAATCCTTATGATGTTGTCACCCTTATTCCTTTGAGGAAATATTTCACTTCTCCAGTGTTTAGAAA
This sequence comes from Gallus gallus, assembly GCF_016699485.2. Classification (NCBI taxonomy): domain Eukaryota; kingdom Metazoa; phylum Chordata; class Aves; order Galliformes; family Phasianidae; genus Gallus; species Gallus gallus. The sequence continues at coordinate 63,705,608 of NC_052533.1, read as the reverse complement.
TCCTCTTGTAATTTCCAGAGTAACTATGGCTGGTTTACACCTATTTGTTTTGTTACCACCGTCCTTCAATGTGAATAGCATTTTTTCCTCCCTGCTGTTTACCCCTGGTACATTTATAGACAGTAATCATGGTGCCTTTTAGCCTTTGTTCTGCTCTGTTAAACATGCAGTGCACTGTTAGTCTTCTCTAATAAAAAAAAAGTGCTTCTTTCCTTCTGTTATTTCAGTTCAGCACCTACTCTTTAAACTATTCTCCCTCTTTACATGCATTTGACCATAATGAGATTTAGTGGTCCATGAGTCCTCCCTCATAAATGCTTTAAAAATAGACATATGCTGGTTTTCTGTTTTTTTTGTTTTTGTTTTTGTTTTTTCTTCTTACTTCTGGAAATAGTGAACCTCACTTACCTTGGGATAATGCTTACTGCTTTCAAGAACTCAGACTCTGTGGTGTCTAGTAGTCATCCTGAAACTGACTTCTTATCTGTTTCTTTCTCCTCCATCTCCTGCCCCAGTGATGCCATAGTTTATAGGATGAATCAGCATTGACAGAAAGGACAGCAAAAATATTTCTTCTGATGTAAATTCAGTATCTGAAGATTGGGCATCATGTCCAGGTCAATTATTGCACAGTATTCTATCATGGGCTGGGATTACTTGTCTTCTGGAAATGACCACTCTGTTGGAAGAAGCACCAAATGTTTAGATGTCCATCAGTAAGGTGAGAAGTGCTGTGGAGATGCTGTCATTTGAGCTGGTATCATACTTACATTGGTCATCTGTATCAGTCTTCTTTTGTGCGACAACCACTCCGTCACAACAGCTGCCTCCTGACCATGTTATCAGTAGATCCATTAACATTTTCCTGTCTTTTGATTCATTACTGATCGTTAGAGTTATTGCAGACACTGAAGACCCTAAATGAAATACTGGCCCTGTACAATGAGATGTACAGTTTCAATGCTGAGCTAAAGCCTGTGGACTTGAGAGACAGCTCCCAGTGGCAAAAGACTCTGGTCTTAGTTTTCTAGGAAGCACCACAAAACACTAAACGTGAGCAAAAAGAGGCTTTCTGTTGTTGGTTTTTCATTGTGAGGAAGTGCCCATTGATGTTTTAACAAGAAAGTCTCACAAAAATCTCATATGTGCCATAGGTGAAAAACCTTTCTGAAAGCAGGAATTAAGGACTGATTCAGCTATCCTTTTGTTTTCCTTCTTTTAAATCCAAATAGATTAATTCAAACTTGTCAGATTAGGCCTATCTCCATAGCAGAGACCACAAGACTGAGCGAGCAGATATATACATGTGTATACACACACACACACACACACACATGTACATAGAAGTACGTTTGATAGCAGCATTTATTCTAGTTTTCTCCAAAGTAAATGCTGCATATTGATGCTAGGATGCTCAAATGGTGTAATCTGAAACAGGAGATAAAAAAAAACAAACTTTTCAAGCAGGCAAAAAACCATCTTTAATCCCCCAGTTGCACTTATTACTTACTGTTAAAATGCTGTTCCTAAAGGAGAAGTCATTGCTAGCTGGTATATATTTACAATGGACACTTGTGGCAGTGAGTACCAGAACATTGTGTGTACTCTTGCACCTTGCTGATGCCCACTAAAAACGGTTTCCAGGTGGTAACACTTTGATTGAACATTTATTTTTATTTAATGTAAGGAATATACACAGAAAAGCACTTGATAGTACTTAAGAGAAGTTCTAGAACTGGTTTCAGATGTTGTATGAATGCTCTCTTGTGTCCTTTCCATACCCCTGTGTGTATGAGGAGTGTGGCTGTTTGCAGGCCTCCATGTACCACTCAGCACCATTCATCACAGGCATTCCAAATACCTGACAGTGTGTTAAACTGGACAGGGCATGTGAGGGCTCATGTGCACACTGTATTTTGGGCTCTGCTTGCACATACCCTTTACAGCAAATCTGATCTGAAAAAGGGTGTTGCTTTCAGTGGAGTTTGGGCCAGGTGACCTTCAGAAGTCCCTTCCAACCTGAATTCTATATAAATACTTATTGCTGGGTTTCTTTTACCTTCCTCTAAAGCACATTCATGCTGTTTACAAAGGTAGAATATTGGACTAAATAGTTTTTGAAATATCATCCATCCTGGCAAGTTCTGTATCTCCATGTGCAAACAGGATTTATTAGAAACTCGATACATATTGAATGTAGGTCTTTAGAGATCTCTTATTTACTTTGGGCAGGCAAATATTGAATTGTCATGAAAGGTATTTGACTCCATTTTGGAACATAAAATAGAGGAGGTTAATAGAACAAAGAGAGGAAATCAACAGCAATGGTAAATGGTAACACACGTTACTGTATAACCCTTCTGACTCTGCAAGCGATACATCTTTTGCATCGTTATACAAAGCAAACTTTGCAGTGTCACAAGCCTCACAGAGATGAAGAGGGGTTACAAGGTTGCTTTTGTAATCTTGTCAAACCCATCTGTGAGTTATTTTCCCTGACAGTTATTTCAGTTCTTTTTCATTTCTTTTTGGAAGAAGTCTGCTAGTCTGGCTTTCTCTTTTTCACAGTTAAATGCTACAGATGAAATCTGAACAGGTGAAACTTGCATTGCCACTGGAAGATGTCACTGGGAAGATGATGATGTCTGTACAGCTTCCCACAAGCTTCCCCAGTATAGGTAACAGGGGGAACAGCACGTTAAGGGTTGTCACAGCAAACAACTCCCACACAACATGGCTGGAGCCAGTGGGACCAAGGTTTTATGTAAGCACTGTGGTGAGTTGTTTTCTTCACCAACTGGAGACACATTAATGACATGCTCAAGTGAATACCAATGTGTGAATCATTGGCTACAGCAGCACCTGTAAGAAAACCAGTTTCACAGTGAGATGATTTTCCATAAATTTTGGGTTTGGGGTTTTTTTGTTTGTTTGTTTTTTGGAGGAGAGATTAAAAAAAAAAAAAAAAAGGTGGAATCTCAACTCCCCTTCCCCAAGTAATTAGCAAGTAGATATCTTTCTCAGAATACACATTCTTGTTTGTAATCACTGGAGGACTAAATTAAGAAAAACCTCTCACAAAACTCTTCTTGATGTCTTTCATTTTATTTGAGGTAATGCATGGTGAAATTGATGATTTAACATTTTTATTGTTATCTGAAGTAGATTAGCTGAATATGGAATTTTTTGGATACAGTAAGGAATGTTCTTTCTAAATGTATACAAGTCAGCAGAAACTAGTGTAGGTAGAATTCTAAGTGACACTTTTCTTTCCAGCCTTGACACTTGCAAGCGAGCAGTTACAAATAGTACTGTCCCAGACAATATGCAGGATTGTTCTTTAAGGTACTATTGCTGACAAGAGATAATGCCCCATAAGAAACCTTGTCCGTGGCTGGGAGGTTGGAACCAGATGATCTTTAAGCCCTTTCCAACCTAAACCATTGTAGGATTCTGTAAGAAACTGCACATATCATCTGCCCTGCTGTCTTTGTTTTTAATCTAAGTCTTTTTTTTTTCCTAATGAAAATGTTCATTTAAAAATGAATGCAGAGAGGGCATTCTTTTTTTACTGCCAATTTGTTGACTGTATTTTTAGCCCCCCTGATGGTGCCATTCTTTGCTCTCATCACCAGCACAAAGAAACACTGTTATTTACCCTGGGAAACAGGTGACTGAACTTATAAAAATCACTACAGGACAAGATGTATTGAGGCCTGGCACAGAATGACAAATTCTGTCGGGGTTTGCCAAGAAGAGACATATTGATTTTTAAATGATTAATAAGGAGAATATAATTGTATTTCATTAAGATGGATGGGATTTCATTTAGTCTGTCTTCTCCTTTTCCACTTCAGATGCGAAAGGAAATCAAGTCATCATCAGTGGCACCTTGTGTTAGCCTGCCATGGAAACGAGGTCATTGATTGAGTAAAAGAAGTTTCTGAGAGGCTAGCCTAGTCTTTAATGGAGTTGCTAACATAGATAACAGGGCAAAGATAACAGCACTAAGTTTCTCTTATAATACTGAGAACAGCCAGGGCTAGGAAAATAGTGATACCATCTTTGTTCTGGACTTTGATGTTTTTCAAGTTGCATATTATCCCAAGTAAATTGAGTTGGGCATACAAATACAGGGGATTACTCATTTGTTTTTATAAAGTCATTTGAAGCTGTTCCATTGTCTAAGCCTGAGGGACAGATAGGCTGAAAAAAGGGAGGAGTTCAAAACCCTATAATCCGGATGTATTCTTGGCATCCTTATCAAGAAAATCTCCCCAGAGTATCATAGCATAATAATTAACTTTTCAGTGGATTGCTATGGATTTTAGGGTTGTGGCAAAACTAAACCTGTACTTTCACCAACTCCTGAAATTGAAGATTTTGTGAAAGAAGATGCTCTATCTTAGATAATAAGCTTTTCAATAAATGGCTTAATATATAGAAGGTGAAGTACTTAACTGTCTTTTCCAGCACATGTGCCCAGGATACTAACGCACAGTATTTCTGAATGGCTGGAGATTTTAATTTTCCCATACACATCCTACTCCTTTCCAGAAGTATTTTTACTCTAGCTGTAGAGATGATTCAACTGTTTGAGTATGACATGTTAAGTAAACTGGCTTTTGTTACAATGCCAGTTTCTATTTTCCAGCATTTCGGTAGGTTTTGTGTAATCAATTGCATTGTTCCCAGAGCTGGAGGGTTTTTGGTCAGAGCATCCAAATAAAATACTTGAACAATTTTATTGATGAGTGAGCCTAAATGAGCGATATTCGGTATTAATTAGCAAGAAGTAAAATAATGTGTTCCTTAAGAATTGATAGGGAATGGAATGAAGATAGTATAAAGGATTAAGAATAATGAAATTCAGGTGATATCTAATTCATACAAGGAATTTGTCATCCTGCTAAATTAACAAAAATATGACAGTGCAAAAATAAATTTTTATATCATTTTGCATTTAACAAAAGATGTGAATGATCTCTATCACTCTGTAACTGCAGGCAGAGGAAGCAGGGCTTTTCAGTTTAACCACCATGAAGACTGAGGGGTACAGCCATGGATAATTAATTAAAAACTAATAAGCAAAAAAAAAAAAAAAAGCACGTTTTGGGATTTTGCAGGGGGAGCACAGATTTTCAGGTATCATAGGTGTGTTAATTATATTATCTCAGAGGGATTACTCCTACATTTGGGCACTCTAAAGTGAACTGAGATCTACAACTGAAAACATACAGTATGGTATCAAGCCCCTTTTCCAAGGAAGAAACTGAAACAATGAAATAAATTGAATTATATTCTGAGGCAGGTCAGAAAGGATCCATGAGTTTGTAACTAGAGCTAGACTTTCATTTACTTTGAGCAAATCACTAAGGAGTCATGCTAGAATGGAAAAGTTGGTATTTATGTACATGCTTCCTGTGAGAATTGCTGAAATTTGTACAGTTTCCTGGAAGAGTCAGAATTACGATATCCTTTCTGCAATATGGAAGCACAAAAGTATGCATATATGCATAGCTGATAGTAGGGAACAAGGGGAACTTCTGCTTTCTGTATTTTCTTGTCTCCCTGGGATGAACTCAGCTTCCTTCAGATTCCTTGGTGGAGCTGCCAGCCCAAACTTGTGCAACTGAAACTGTCTTCCATATGGGTGGCCATAAAATGACTCTTCTTGCAATTTGTTATACAGACAGGTTCAACTCACAATCCTGCACGATTACGTTCATCTGTATATGTTAAGGAGATAACTCTGTTGGTATAGAACATGGTAGGACTCTCTGATGGGAACGTTTGTTAACTGATGTTTTGCAAGATAAGAGGTGATATGTGCATCTAAGACACTATTACATAATATCCTAATTTTCTTAGACATATCTTGGCAAGTTTCTAATGAATCATCAGAAAATAAACTAATCAAGGCAAGTATAGAAAAGGAATGATAATGTGGTTTTGGTCCCAGAGTTAGACTCTGGTGCCTAAAGCAGATCAGAGATTTTAAAATAAAAGTGTCTTTTAAAACAAAAATTTTGGTAAACAAGCACCTCACATTTTGGGGGAAATTACACTGTTTCATATGACAGTGTTTTGTTTCAAGAAAGTCTATTAGCAAAGAGAGACATTCATTCTAAAATCATGCATAAATTGTCTATTAACATCAGTCTAGGCTGTATTGATATTTGTATCTGTTTTCTGAATCAAGCAGAAAAGGACCTGGAATTTGAGTCTTCTGTCTTCCAGGTTAGAATCCGCTCTGGGGCAGTGAAGGTTGTTTCTTAATTGTCTTGCATGAATTTTTGGTAGACTAAGTTTTGTTTCCCAAAAAGGTATGGAATCACTCTCAAGATGTGAAAAACTTTTGTGGAATGGGAAAAACATTTCAGACCTTTCTCTAGTAAGAGTACAATCTCTGGTTTTGCCTCAGATTCCTTATAGTCAGCAAGTCATCTTTCACTATCTTTATTCTTTATCTAATATCATTCTAGTATTGTTCTTGTACCTCATCTTACCTGCGTAGTCATTATTCCTATAAAAATTTGTGATTGCATATTGTATCCAGAACAATGTTAAAGTAACTATCACCTAATGCTTTTGTTTCATTAAGCACTTTATTCCTACTTCTCCCCCTTCTCTTTCTTGCCTTATGAAGCTCATGAATATGCATTCTGGTCTTCTGTATTTTGTTTAGAGATGTCTTGGCAATGTCTAAAATGATTTATTAAGGGCTCTAACATAAGAACTGAAAGGATGTAGAACTTAAGATATTTAACAAAGGCTTCATTTGTTCCATAAGGTTAATTATTCAGTCTTGACCATCAGATTAGATTAAAATTAAGTATGAGTCAATTAACACTTGTTACTTCTGTTAGCTTCACTCCTGACCAGTCACACTGAAATGATCACCAAAACTCACAGGTTTATTTAAGCAGAAACTTTTGTATTTTTTGCTGAAGTCACAACAGTTTATTCAGAGCTTGAATCTGTTAATCCTTTTTTACCTTGGCAGGTAACATGTCTAAATAGGAGACAGAAATGAAATAATTATCATGGAAGATTCGCACCTTGTTTTTTTCAGCCTTATAATATCTACTTTGTGGATTTACTTTCCAATAAAGTTTAAAGTTTAAGGTAAAACTTTACTACATGCACAAATCACATAGATTTAGCATTGTATTACTGTAGTTATCAAATTTTGGGACTAAGTCTTGCATGTGGTTATTATCTTGGAGTCACATTCCATACCTTAACAAATATATATATATATATATCTCCTTGGTTTTTCTTTTTTTTTTTTTTTTTTGTTGTTGTTGTTGGTTTTTTTTTTTGTTGTTGTTGTTGTTTTATTGCAACCAACAATTTAGACCCTTCCTTCTGGGTGACCTGATGCCTTCTATTTATCAGCCTACTCAAAGTGCAGTGCCTTTACACTAAGCACACTTCTCAAGCTTCAAAAATTCCACTTTATTAGGAAAACACGATGCAACATCTAGCATTCACCAACTTGATTATCACTTTCTCTGTTTTCACTTTCTGAGCTTGTGGGTTGTTACTGTTATTGTGCTTGTTATCATGGAGCCTGCTAATTAAGGCATGCTTTCAACCTGTGAATATTATGTACAAACAAACAGAAGGCAAACCAAACAAACACACTGTTTCAGGTTAGAAATTATTTTCAATGTTTATGTTACATTTTTTCTTTGAATGCTACTCTGGTTTCCCCACCGTTTTTTTCCATCCTCCCTTTCAGTCCATAATTTATTTTTATTGGTTACAGTAAGACTGCAGGGTTTTCTACAGCTGAGCACAGCTGCTAATGTTTTGCTATTGATTCCACATGTTAGCTCAAAAGTGTATAATAATCTGTTTTAATCGTTGCCTTTGGCTTTTCCTCTTCCCACTCTGAGAAGTGCCCTCTGCCTCTGGCCTGGCATGGCCATAACCAGAAACTGATCCTAATTACATCAAACCACTCTCTGCCAAAATGCCCAAATATCCGTAACATGTTTGAATAACAACTGTTGGGAGGCATAACTCCATCCAGCTCCCTGAAAAATGCTTCAAATTATCAACCGTAGATGTGCTGACAGGAAGAAAATCTTGTGGGTATGGTAGGCGGTTAAGCTACCTCTGGCCCAAAAGGGAATACCTCAGCAGTACAAATGTAATGCTATTTAAGTCCCCCCCTTCAAATCCCTGCAGCTCTGAGGAAGCTCCAAATTATAACAGGGCTCCTAAGGGAATGGCACATAATCAGCCCTGCTGAAAGCATGTTGAATAGTGCTAAATAAATCCCAGTTCTAATTATGTTACCGAGACCGCATGGGGACTGCACATCTGGAAGTCCCCCCAAAAAGTCCTGTGGTAGTTGCAGCGAAGCAGAGTCAGCTGCTCAGATGTCCATGGTAGCTCTGCATCCATTCTTCCATCTCCAGTAAGGAACTGCCAGAGTCCCCTTGCAGTTAGGGGTAGCCTGCACTAAATCACTGCTTATTTAATTTGTCCAACCCCTCTTTTGGCCAGGGGGAATCTGCCTGGGCTGGCATGAGAACCAGAGCTCCTGGGTCTGATAGGAACAGCTCACCCCCTACAGCTAAAGTAGAGGCCTGAAACTAGCAGTGTACCCAGGGTTTGGTTCTGGGTCTGGTCTTGTTCAGCATCTTCATCAATGATCTGGATGAAGGGATAGAGTCCACCCTCAGCAAGTCTGCTGATGATACAAAGCTGGGAAGATTGGCTAACACACCAGAAGGCTGTGCTGCCATTCAACAAGACCTGGACAGGGTGGAGAGTTGGGCATGGAGGAACCTGGTGAGGTTCAGTAAGAGCAATGAGGTTCAATAAGAGCAAATAAGAGTCTTCTCTTGCACCTGTGGGGGAATAACTGCACACATCATCAGTACAGGTTATGGGCTGACCTGCTGGAGGTGAGCTCTGTGGAGAAGGACCTGGGGGTCCTGGTGGACAACAGGTTGGCCATGACCTAGAAGTGTGCCCTTGTGGCCAAGAAGGTCAGTGGTCTCCTGGGGTGCATTAAAAAGAGGGAGGTTATCCTCCCTCTCTACTGTGCCCTGGTGAGGCCACATTTAGACTACTGTGTCCAGTTCTGGGCTCTCCTGTTCAGAAAAGACAGGGTTCTCCTGGAAGGAGTCCAGTGGAGAGCCACAAAGATGAGGAGGGACCTGGAGCATCTCCTGTATGAGGAAAGGCTGAGTAACCTGGGTCTATTCAGCCAGCAGAAAACAAGACTGAGAGGAGATCTGATAAATGTTTATCAATGTCCAAAGGGAAGTGGGAGGCAAATGGATGAGACCAGGCTCTTCTCGGTGGTGTGTGCCACCGAGATAGGACAAGGAGTAATAGCCTAAAACTTGAACATAGGAAGTTCCGTCCTAATATGTGGAAGGACTTCTTTATGGTAAGGGTGACAGAGCACTGGAACAGGCTGCCCAGACAAGTTGTGAAGTCTCCTTCTAGGAGATATTCAAGACCCATCTGGACTCCTACATGTGCAACCTGTTGTAGGGAACCTGCTTTAGCAGGGGGTTGGACTCGATGATCTCCTGAGGTCCCTTCCAAGCTCTGTGATTCTGTGATTCATCTTTTCTCAGGCACAAAACCAACCCTTTCCCAAGAATTAGATCTATAGAAATGGTAGAAGCAACCTAAGCTTCTGTCTGTAAATATCAGTGGTGGTGTTTTGGCATCATTGAAGTAAACAAGAGCTTTCCCACTATCTTCTCTGGAACTGCGTCTCATCTGCAGTGCCTCATGATAAGCACTGTGCAAATTTGCACTACTGAAGTGATTTTAATGTGCAAATACATGCTACATGGACCAGGCTTCACTGCTGCAAGCTGACTCACACTATTTCACAGCTCTGAAAACATAGACTCTTGTTTAGGCTGCCGAGTTTCTTTATGCTTTTGTGGTTTTCATCCTGAAGAAAAATACCAGCAGCCATGTATCAATGGGTGGAAAAAACTATTTAAAACTATTAGCATTCCACTTTATTTCAGTTATTTTATGCTTCTTTTCGTTGATCAGTTGGCTGTTGGCTGTCAGGAAAATAGGTGACATACTAATTACTTTTGTAACTGTTAAACAAGTATAGCACTGATAGTCAATGTTTCTGTGGTCTGCATTCAAATTTTAGTACTGGTACGTATTCACTGGTGATTCTTGATGATAAAAGAAATTAATGTTACTGTTGATTTTTTCTTTTTTAACTTCCCAAGGATGTCTGGAAGCATCCTGAGAAAGTAAGTGCAAATTACATTAACCTCACAGATAAATTCTTTACTCTTTGTTGAAAAGCATCCATTAGAAAACTGTAGAAGCCACAAAACTTTTGGATGGCCCACTGTATCTCTGTTGAGTGTTTAGAAGAGCTTTTGGAGAGTACCATGTATTTCTGAAACTTATGGGACAAAAAAATAAATTTAAATTTCTCTGTTCTGCAGGATACACATAGCTATTCTTTGATAAAGTTCTTTTTGATAAAGTTCTCCTTTAATGTTGTGCATAAGAAATCAAGTCTTTGCTTTGAAGTAGTGAGGAAAAAGTAAGGAAATAAGTTTTCTATTCTCCGATTCCCTGAAAATTAAGATAATTTATCTTACAACTTAGATCTTGGATTTTGCTTTCTCATGTCCATGGTTTTTTGACTCTTTAAATGTAAGTATATCCCCATTCTCTTTCCTTAGTCTCTAATTTTACACATACACACACACATATACACCAGTATTAAGATTGATTTAACTTGTTAGAAAACATCACAGCGTAGTAAGACCATATAGACAAATTTTTATGAAAAATGACCTGGATGTCCTCCCCACTTCTACTTTCACCACATTAAATGATGCTTCACTGGTAAACATTTGAGAACAAAGAAGTGGATGTTCTGTTTGTTGAACTGTGCTCAGAAAACACCCAAATGTGATCTATTTCATTCTTCACTAAATCACAGCATTCCCTTTATGAGGAAAGGGTGAGAGACCAAGGACTGTTCAATCTGGAGAAGAGAAAGCTGGGAGGGAATCTTATTATGGTGTTTGTAAAGATCTGAAGTGTGGGAGCCAAATGGATGGAGCCTGGCTCTTTTCAGTGGTACGAAGCATCAGAAAAGGAGCAGTGAGCACAAAGTGGTTCACAGAAAGTTCCATACAAACACAAGGAAGAACTCTTCACTGTGAGAGTGACATAGCACTGGAACAGGCTGCCCAGAGAGGTTGTGAAGTCTCCTTCTCTGGAGATACTCAAAATCTTCCTGGATGCTTTTCCGTATGACCTGCTGTAGGGAACATGCTTTAACAGGGGGTTGGATTGGATGATCTCAAGAGGTCCCTTCCAGCCCCTATGATACTGTGATTCTGTAAAAACCATGATGATTATGACAGACACACAAACCTACTGAACTGTGGACTGATAAAATGTGGGAGATAATTTTGAGGAAGTGCCTTTATAAGCAGCTCTTCCTTCTAGATACTTCTCTCAGCATTTGTTTTTGGGCATTGTCTAGTACACAGAGCTGATCTGAACAGACCTGTGGTTTGATCCAATCTGGCTGTCCTTAGTCTCCAGAATCACCATGGTTTTGTGTAAGTATCTTAAATCACAGAGTGTCTATGGGATATCAGTGGAGTTTCTCAGAAATTAAAAGCACAGAGGTTTTCTTTTTCAAAACTGATGTGCTCCTAAATGCAGGTAGTACTATTAACCAGACACTTTCCCAGACTGACTGCTTCTAAACATTTGCAACACTTTAACCACAGTGCAGACTGTCAGAAAAGGGCCTCATGCTGCTATCTGCTTTGTTAAACAGAAGTTGGTTTTATATTTATTGGTGCGTGGAGTGTACAGATGAAACAAATCACTGCTATAAACTCAGCAAGATGGATAGGTCCTGTTGAAAACTGGCAAGAAAGGCTGTGTGTGCAAGATTAATATGTAGTCCGAAGTTGTGCTTCCCACAACTTTTATTGATTATTCAGAAAGTAAAAAACAAAACAAAACATGGCTCCTTACAGAAGACAGACTGAAATTCTTGTGTAACCAAGCCTAAAAAGAAGTAAGTAATTTGTCTGGGAGAAGAGCTCTTTGGTCTCGGTTTGAGGGGCAAGAGACTAAAAAGCTTCCTGTCATCACTTTGGTGTTGTGTACTGAAGAATTCTCAAAATAAGCACAGAGTTCATAAGAAGAAGAGTTGTGCTGCTTAGAAGTTTCTCCACATTGAAAGCTCAGTCTGTGCCATAGGGAAAGACCAGCAATCTTCTAGTTTCTCCCACTTTTGGCTTTGAGTCTGACTTGTAACTTTAATAGATGACTCTCATTGCTCTTATTGCAAAGGTGGGACGGGATGCATCTCTACCCTGAGAATTCTTTGTTTTGGAGAGGAATTGGCATCAAGAAGTGCTTCAAAGTTCAGGGGCTGCACAAAGGGTAGTCTGGAGCACAGAAATAGCCTGTCAGCATGTGGTGTGTTGTAGGATGCTTTGCTGTTTAAAGATTGACTCTGTGAAAGGTTAGGCTTGATCTGTCCCTCTGCTTCCTCTTTATTGTCATTTCCTACACAATAAAAGTAACTGTCTGATTCTACATCACCTTCTCAGCTGCTTTGGAACTGACCTTTTTGAAGACGTGCTTGGGGATCATCTCATCCATGAGAAATCTTACAACAGGATGTAAATTCTCTAATTTTCTAAGAAAAGAAAATCCAAATATGTTCCCTCTTTCCCCAACCAACGAGAGATGCAGTTAGTATTTGTTTAGTCTTAATTATGATTTCTCTTTTGTTATTATTAGTGCTTCCAAAACCTCTTACTGCTTGAATGCAAAGGGAAAATTCTGAGCAAAATATGAATCTGTAGCGTGTCGTCTAAAGGATGTGAAAAATTGTATCCTGTAAGGTCCAATGCTTTGTATTGATCTTACAGAAGAGACAAATCTCAAGGGTCAAAGTTGAGGTGATATGGACAAGCAAAATCAATAATAATTTTTTAAATAGACATTTTTTTTTCCTTTTCTTTTACTAATTCATGACAAAAAATAAAAGCGCATCACAAGACTTGAACACTATTGATGTTTTACAGATTGCTGCTGCATTTTTTTTTTAAATTAATTATGTTTTGGAAAATATTTTTTACCAACACCCAATTGACAAAATTCTCTTGAAAAAAAAAGTATTTTCAAAGCTGAAGACAAGCATATCTGTCAGAATACATCTGGATGCTGTTGTGGCTGAGGTAGTCCAAGGATTTTTGACACCCTGAACACATAAAAAAAATTGTAGCTTTCCTTCTTTCTTCAGCCACAATTGCTTGTGACAGGGTAGAAGAACGTCTGACATTCTGGGTGAGCCTTATTGGGTGGTTGCTCCTCTCCTTTCCCTGTGCCTTCTGAAAGAGAAAGCAGAAGGTAACAACTATCTGTGCCCTAGCTGACTCATTCAAAGTCTGGTGAAATAATGCAGTCCCATTTTCATCTCTGCATAAAGCAATATCAGCTGAGCAAACTGGGCAAATGCATTCTTTTCTGGGATGATAAGTCCTAGAGAAGTCTATCCAGCTAAGTAGGCTCCTGGAGGTAGCAGCCCTTTAAGCAGTAACTGCCAGATGTTTTCTGAGGATGTCCATCAGAAATTATTGCTGCTTCCAGAGTCTTTCCCACATTGTTTAGATCTCTGTTCTGACTTTTATTTACTGAATCCTAGTTCATTTGACTTGAAAGGATCTTGAATTTTCTTTAGTTGAAATAAAGGGATCCTCTGAGCAAGAATTTTTGAAAAGCTTTCCATCACTGAGTTAATGGGAGCAGATATAGAGTAAAGCTGATTATTTGGGAAACTCTGCAGTTTCTTGATCAGGTGTCTGGCTACTGGGTTTGGGACAGGAGGCATATGGCCCTATCCACCCTTAAACAGAGTCAAAATCTAGGAGAAGTCTCCTGTCTTGAAATAATTCCAGAACTTCACTGACTCCCAGAGTATGGCTCGGATTTGATCTAGCGTTGTTTCAGGATAAACACTTAACGTAGTTTTACCCTGGTACCTCTTTTATTTATTTACTTTTTTACCAGCACACAAAACTTTAGTGGAGAGCTGCTTAGCTGTTTGTTTTTCTCTTAGAAAAATCAAGCTGCTATGGATTTCTGCCATGTGCAAATAAACCTCCTCCACAAATTAAAGAGGCCTCTCAGTAGCAATTTCCATAACACCTACTCACCAGTGTCCACCTTCTTGAATACCTACATGCTGGCATGATCGTATTACTGTCTTTGCTGATGACTAAAATGGAGGATGTCATTTTAAAACACATGCCAGAAATAAATTTCTGTTGGAAGGCACTCTGGAGAATGAGATGATTTATTTTGGGGGAAAAAAAAAAAAAAAGAAGAAGAAGAAGAAGAAGAAGAAGAAAGAAATTATAAACCAGATTTGAATTATTTTGTTAAAAGTTCTGGAAAATGTTTCATTTCTGTCTTCCCCCACTGAGTAAATATTCCTAGTGTTCTATTTCTTCCTACTTCTTGTGCTGTGGCCTCTTGATGGAAGAGGAATCAAAATGAACATAGATTAAGGTGACTTTTTTCATTAGAAAGAATTTAGCTTGCTGTTAAATATTGTTTTTCAAGTCCGAAGTAAGTTTTCTGAGTAGACCACTGGGGAAAACCCTAAATGTATTTTTTCCCCTAGTTGGAGCCAGTTGCAAAAAGCATGCCTTGAGCCTTGTTTAGGGCAGCTTGCTAACCATAGACCATGTGCGTGGGACTGGGGGTAGAGGAGGAGAATCCCAAACAGCATAATCAAAACCTTTAGTATTACACAGCATTTAGCAACCATTAAACAAACAATTGTTTCGTTTCAAAGCTTATCTAATTACACATTAGTAACACATTCTCCTTTGCCCTCTATTTGCTGTGTTAAAAATCACAACCCTAAAAGAGCTTACTTTAAAGATTCCACAATTTAGCAGCCCGTTAGTCCAGGAACATCAAAATCTTTCTTTCCCATCGGACATGACTTCAGGTGAAGGGTTACACTGGTGTAGCCCATGGCAGATCAAAGCCAAAGTATATATAAACCTCTGTCTGTAAGCATTTAAAAAAAGTGCAATGGAAAGAGAACAGAGGGAGTCTAACAGTGGAGATTGAAGTGGAGAAAGAAAAGCAACAGGTACAAATTTCTACCAGTTTCCTCAGGCATCCATAGCAGCTGCTTAATGATACATGTATCATCATATCTTGGAGTAGTTGGAGGGCAGAAGCAGACTTGATTACACTACAGACAATTGTTTCACAATAATTCTGGGCCATTTTTCATTAGCTGTCTCCCCTCACAGCAAAGCGAAGGATAATTTTTTTTCCAAAATAATCTTATACCTCTAGAAGGTTGTCCGACAGTTAAAGATTTTTAATAATTCATCATGCGAAACATCTTGAGCTAAATTCTAAATTTCCCTGCGATAACAACAAAAGATGAATGAAAGGAGCTGAGGTTAACTTGTTCCGATAGAAACAAAGGGATAAATAAAAAGAATGATGCTATCACTTTTCCATGATTTATCAGTACATTTTTATTATGCCCTCCAATTTGACACATTTTGTCACTCAGTCTGTTGAGCAAAACCAGTTCATTCCAAGCAAGTTGATTAAGTAGCTGATTAAAATGAAGCAGCAGATTTGTCTGCCTATAATCATTTACCATCACACAAAGAATTGGTGGCAGGCCTTGGTGGGAAGTGCAGCTGCTGACACTACCTTTTTGGAAAGATAAGGACTTCTGGTTTTGATCACCTGGTCTAGCTTATCAGGGTCACAAGATATTATGTCTGTGACGGTGCAAGCAATAATCTTTTCGGCAATTGCTATGTTTTCTTGTTTTTGAAAGAGAGAACTCATTCATAGCAACACGTAAATGTGGGAGCCCTGGCTTTGTTAGATGGACTTAATGTATCCAGCTGTTATCAAGAGCTTTTGGTAGGAGGAGAAGCCTTGCCACTTTTTTTTTCTGTCTGCTTCCCAAGACACACTGTGTTTCCTCTGCAGGACAAATAACGGTGACTAAGACCTGAATAGGCTCTTTAACTGTTTAAAATGTTATAGCCAAAAACTACAAGTCCTATTCAATTGCAGCTTGTTTGTGGGGCTCCTTCAGGAAGAAATGAACGGATGATAGAAGACGAGGCCTGTGAGGCTGCTTCAGAAGAGGTAACTGTTACCTACTACCCCAGTGATGGGCAGCACCTTCCGCAGATAGCAGCTGGGGTTCAAGGTCAAGGTAAAAGACCCGCCACTCCAGGCTTGCTGTTCATATTACTGAGAGAAAGGCGAAGTTGCTGGTTTGGTGTATGCTTAGATACAACAATCTGTCCCTGTAAGGCATTTTGAATGCTGCTACACTGAGTTAGTGCAGTGAGCATCTGCCCTTTTGAAATGCTGAAGCTTGTGATGCCAAAAGCTGCTGCTGTTCAGGATCCCAGTGTGGGGCACCTTCGTAGGCAGTAATGGGATCCAGGAACTCTGTTTCCAAGGCCTAGTCTTATGAGCAGATAAACATGCAGCTGATGAAACAAATATAATAAATTCTAAATTTGGATTCTTCGTCTTACTTTGGTACAAAAAACAAGTCTACGGGGAGTGGAAGCAGGAACAAGTTACCTGGGAGGATGTCTGAACCCTTCTTTGTTTTTGGCTCAAAGCTTGCTTTCTGAGGCTGTTTGCCTTCGGAAGAGAGTGCTCAGGACTGTTTACTGGCAGAAGATCTGGCCTATTACCAAATAACTCATGGGAGATTGGGGGATACCATTGTATGCTGTAAAAGCAAGATACAAGTTGGTGCTGAAGATCAACTACTGAAGATCAACAACTGAATTACGAACCACACTGGACCCATGGTGGTGACTATCCCCCCCTTGCTTCCTACAAAGACTCCTTGCTTTTATTTCCTATCTTTTCTATTGCTCACCTTCCCTTCCCCATCTCCCTGAATGGCTAGGATTTGTAATAAACTGGTCGGGCTAGCATTTGACCTGTTATGTCTTAATCTTGCTGTCGTGTATACATATATTCAAGAACCTCCTCTCCTTCCTATAAGTTGGAATGAGACAGAGGACTATAAAGAAGTTGTCTGAACAGCCAGGTATCAGGTTAGTAAAGCTAAAACCCAGACAGAATTAAATCTAGCCAGACACAAAGGGGAACAAGAAGAAATTTTGCAGGTATATCACTGACAGAAGAAAGGCCATGGAAGTTGTAGGCCCTCTCTGGAAGGAAACTGGAGACCTGGTCAAAAAGGGTACAGAAAAAATTGAGGTGCTCAGTGATGTCTTTGCCTCGGTCTTCACCAGCAAGGGCTCTGGCCACACCACCCAAGTTATTGAAAACAAAGGTAAGAACTGGGAGAAGGAAGATGTACCCTCTGTAAATGAAGATCAAGACTGTCTAAAGAACTTGAAGGTGCACAAGTTCATGGAACCTGATGTGATCTATCCACGGGTTCAGAGGGAACTGGCAGATGAAGTTACCAATCTGCTAGCCATCATATTTGAAAGGTCGTAGCAGTCTGGTGAAGTTCCCACTGACTGGAAAGGGGGAAATATAGCTCCCATTTTCAAGAAGGGAAAAAAAAAAAGATCCAGGGAACTACAGACCAGTCAGTCACACCTCTATGCTTGGCAGGATCATGGAGCATATCCTCCTGAATGCCCTACTAAGGCAAACGGAAAATAAAAATGAGGTGATTTGTGGTAACCAACATGGCTTCACAAGGGCAAATCATGCCTGTCAAACTTGGTGGCCTTTTATGATGGAGTTACAGGGTCAGTGAATAAAGCAAGAGCAACTGATGGACTTGTGATGTGATTGTGTAGTTGATGACTACCTGGACTTGTACAAAGTGTTTGACACTGTCTATAACATTTTGGCAGCCAAACTGGAGAAAAATGAATTTGACGGATGGACCACTTACTGAATGAGGAATTGGCTGGACAGTGTTGCTGTCAACAACTCACTGTTCAAGTAGAGACCAGTGATGAGTCATGTTCTTCAGGGATCAGTGCTGGGACTGGTGCTATTTAACATCTTTGTAGGTGACATGGACAGTGGGATGGAGTGCACCCTCAGCAGGTTTGCATATGACACCATACTGAGCGGTGCAGATGACGTGCTAGGGTGAAGGGATGCTATATGGAGGGACCTGGACAGGCTTGAGAAGTGGGCCCATTCCAACTTCATGAAGGTCAACCAGGCCAAGTGCAAGGTCCTGCACCTGGGTTGGGGCAATCCCAAGCACAGATACAGTCCGGGCAGAGAATGGTTTGAGAGCAACTCGGAAGAGAAGGATTTGAGGGTGTTGGTGGATGAAAGTCTCAACATGAGCCAGCAATGTGCACAGGTCTCTTCCATCTCAAACCATTCTATGATTCTGTAATCTTCATGCAGAAAGTGGGTTGTTTTTGTTGTTGTTGTTGTTTTCTTTTTTCTTTCCTAGGAAGGCCACAGATTTTCAAATCACACAAAAAATCTTGCAAACATCACATGTGGAATCCTTAACGTATTGAAATTAGATGGTATACAAAATGCATCCATTTTCATCTCAGTTACTGATGATATTAAAAACACTTCCACAAATGAGGCCATAGAAAGCTAGGTGCATTTCTTAAAATTTCTGTTTTAGTAAGTGATTCTGCAGTCAAATGTCTTCTGAAGTACTGAGCCCTGTACTGGTCATTGCACTGCTGTCCAGGTACTTATTTAATTTTACTTACTTCATCATTGCCTTGTTTGAAGCAGCAGTTTTAATTGCAGCAGTTTTTCAGAGAAAAGAAAGCTAGCTGCTAACTACAGAACACAGGAAACTGTAGAACATCTTGTCATGTTCACTTTTCCATTGCCCTGGCAATTGATACTGTTGCTTCTCTTGCCCTGTGAATTATAGCTTTTGTAAAGCATTGCCACATTCAAGTCAGCAGGCCTCTGCTGGCACTGCAGAATGACAATTCTTATCTGTTTTCTATAGCTTGACATTTTCAGTAGGGCCTGGAAGGTTTGGTTAATAGGGTTTGTCAAAAGCAAGTCACAATATAAAAATTTGAAATATGGAAAGAGAGCAGAGAACCCATCTCACATTAAATGTTACCAAAGCAATTTCTAGGAGACTAATTATTCACAATAGATAACTAAATTGTAAATCTCTATTACAAGTGGAGGACTGAATGTGAGTTTCTTTGGAACGTCCACTACTTTCTAATGCATAAGGAAAACAATAGATGTGCCAGAGGCTTTGGAAGATAGGAGGTCAAAGGATGAAGGAACAGTAACTCCTGGATCCATTTGCACTGCAAGTCCTGAAAATATGCATTTGAATTATAAACTGTCTGATGGACCTTTTTTTTAATTAAATAATTTGATATTGAAAGTATTCTGATACACTAATTCCTTATGTCTATTGTTAACTGGAGAAAGAATAAACAGACATATCAGGGACAACTAGGCATGCTTGAGAGTGCTTAGAATCAGGTACTTTCTAAAATTCCATGGGCTTCTATTTGGGTTCAAAGTTCCTTCTGCAATGGTAAGTGTATTTGTTAATGCCAATGTGAAATCCTGCCTACTGTTCTTTGAAGTAGCCAGTAATGGGTAGTCTATGCCCTGAGAACGTATTTGGCCCTGTCATTTCATTGTCATTCTACCTCATTAGGGAGATGCTCCAGGTCCCTCATCATTTTAGTGGCCCTCTACTGGATTCCCTAGAAGTTCCCTTTCTGTCTTGATCTGGGAAGACCAGAACAGGACACAGTTCTCCAGATGTAGCCTCAGCGGGGCACAGTAGAGGGGGAGGATCACCTCCCTCAACTTACTGGCCACGATCTTTTTAATGCACCCCAGGAGACCATTGGCCTTCTTGGCCACAAGTACACACTGCTGGCTCATGGCCAACCTGTTATCCACCAGGACCCCCAGGTCCTTCTCCAAAGAGCTCACCTCCAGCAGGTCAGCCCCTAACCTGTACTGATGTGTGCAGTTATTCCTCCCCAGGTGCAAGAGTCTGCACTTGCTCTTGTGGAACCTCACCAGGTTCCTCCATACCCAACTCTCCACCCTGGCCAGGTCTTGTGGAATGGCAGCATAGACTTCTGGTGCATCAACCTCTCCTCCCAGCTTCATATCATCAGAAAACTTGCTGAGAGTACATGCTGTCTCTTCATCCATGTCATTGATGAAGATGTTAAACAAGACAAAACCCAGTATCAATCCCTAGCGGACACCACTAGCTAACATCCTCCAGTTGGATTCTGTGTTGCTAATCACAACCCTCTGATTGGCTCTGCCAGTCAGCCAGTTCTCAACCTGCCTCAATGTCTGCTTGTCTATCTCACACATCCCAAGCTTACCTGGATGCCTTTGGCTGTTCTTATCTATTACTAAATGTAATAAATAGATGATGCATTGTGGCACAAACTATGTCTGACCATAGTTTTCCTGTTATTACTCCTGCCCTCCTTTTTTGTTTACTGTTTCTCCTGCTGACATTTGCCATGAAAACCTATGGAGACTTACTAACCCAGGAGAAGGTGATAAGCAATTGAGAGCATGTTCCTGAAGAAACTGGGATATAACTGTATTCCAGAGTGGCTGAACTCTCCTTTCAGGACTGAAGGGTATCAGATAGCTCATTAGCAAAACCTCTTGTCAAAGAAGCTCTTGCTTTTGTATGGAAGCAGTAAAGGGGGAAGCAGTGTTCAGAGCATACCAGGAAGGTATCAGTTCCATTCCTGATGCCTGCGCACTGCGAGAAGAAATAAATGCAGCAAGGTTATCTTTGTCAAAGTGTACTCTCATAAGTGCAGTTCCATCCTTTGGAGTTGTTGGGGAGTAGTAGTGAATGTTTATGGTCCATGGTTATTGCATTAAAGATGACATAAATGTGGATTGGGTAGAGAAGAGATTAAATGGTTTTCTTCTATTTCCAAAGGAATATATGACCTTTCAAGAGCTCTTTATATTGGGGCAAATTTGCATATTCTGTTATTCTTTGTCATAAATGTTGAAATGGTCTTTTTGCTTTTTCTATCAAAGGCCACGGTGATCTGTATAACTGGCAAAGAATGAACCCAGTATCTCTGGTTAGCTAGTGATCACTGTGATGTTCTAAAGCTTTTGCATTATGATGGTGGAAGGTTCTGCTACCCACAGATGCATTTGTATAGTTGGTGAGTGGCATGGGCTTTAAGTACTAGATCACAGATTCCTGTTGTCTGGGCCTGGGATTAACCTAAACTTAGGCTGGAGAAGCTGAATTGGTCTGACTGAAGCTGATAGTCTCAGCAGATTTTCAGAACTACAGAGTTCTGATGGATTTTCAACTAGTCTGCTCTAACTGGCAGGATGAATCTGTCTGTACTAGTGTTCATGTGAATTTCTTGAACGTGACTGCAGCAGATTAGTTTAAGGAAATGTGCGTGAACTCTCTGCAGACCAGCCTGGTACAACAAGTCTTAGAAAGCACTGATCTAACTGCTTGCATAATGCATTTGCTGTTTATGGATCTGACTCATTGCTTATGCACTTCTTGTTAAGACTGGTCAATCCTAACATACCAGATTTATTTTTACTGCACAGTGCAACTAAAGCAGAACTATTTATATCCACATAGTCATGAATGAAAATGTAGCAACTCTTTTCTAGAGTAAGGAAGTGTTTCTTGACTATCTTTTGCCTATGTCAAGAGCATAATCAGTGGGTTGTTACATCAAAGAATGAACTGTTAGGGAACTACTGAGTGGAAGTGTGTACTGTGTTACTAGTGAAGACATTCCATATGCTAAGAAGTTCCTGATTATTAAATTGTTAGTGCTATAGTACTGCAAAGGATTGTTGAGTTCTTCTAGAAAATCACTATTTGGGGCAGTAAAGTGAATATGGTAATTCTGTCTCCTCATAATTTTTATATGTATTTACAGAGAGCTTGCTTAGACTTTATCTGCACCAAAATTACTATTGATATCTGTCCCATATGAACAGTACTTCCTGGTAACCATGCATTTAATTCCTTTTGTGCTATTAATGTGCATTCATTTTCACTTAAAACTGTCAGTAAAATTTTTAAGGATAGTATGGTACAAAACAGTATGGAAAATAAGTACAGAAGTCAGAAACAACTCTCAGGTTTCCTCAGTTTGTATATGGCATGATTTGCAGTACAACACAACAGTTCTTCCATTTCATAGTGTATCAGAATTGCAGGATCAAAAAGGGTTTCAATAAGTAGTCTATAACAGTGTCTGTTACAATAATAAAACAGGGAGAGGCATACAGCAGGGAAATTCTGGGACTTCTATCAGTCCAAATGCTGGTAGCAGAAAATAATCTCTGTGCAAAGGCTTCGCTTGTGAGTCAGTAAAGGTTGCAAAGGAAAAACATGGACCTTTTCACTGACCAGCTAGGAAATCTGTCTGACACTTGCTCAACCAGTTCTTCTTATCAAGACTTGTGTGAGTTTGCAGATCTGAGCTGCTGCACTGGGGAATCAAATTCAACTTCACAATTAAAGGTTCCACATATGTTATTATATAGTGAAGAACTAATGCTTGACTTGGGAGAAGAAACTGAAGGTTCTTTGCTAACTCCTTTTATAGCTATTTTATAGTAATTGAAGCCAGACAAAAAAAATAATTTGGATGCCCTAATATACACAGGATTTTAGCCCATGGAGGTGCATGCAGTAAGGATTTGGGATACAGTTTGTTTTCTTTGCACAACTTGAACAGGTGATTCTTTAGTGAAAACTGTTATAATACCGATCTTTGGAGTGTCTCTGTTTTTAAACTTTGATATAGAGGTAATTTCTTTCTTACCACTTGCTTGATTATTCATTAAGAACTGCTGCAGTTTGATTATAATGCAACTCCTCTCAAATTTTCAAGAAATAAGTACATCTTCTGTTTTATGAAGAATATTTTTGCATGATTTTATAAAAACGATAGTGTCATAGTTTTGGCTTGTTTTTTTTGTTTTATTTTGTTTTGTTTTGTTTTGTTTTTTGTTACAATCTTTGCAGTGACTAATGCTTGTATGAAGCCCACCTATGCTATCCTCATTTTTAGTGAGGCACAATTAGTCAAACACAGAGTACCAGCAGTGAGAAGGTATAAAATGAGCTGTGAACCAAAACAGCATTTCCAGCATTTTTTTTCCTGTTTTCCAGGCACTCATTCAAGAGACTGTTAATAATTTGTTTAACAGTTCACAAATACGTGAGGTTAGAAAAATGAAATTTTCTTGAAGCTCTCTGCATTAACAATCATTTACTTCAGCATAGAAAGCTTCATGGAGAAGTGAAATAAGCATTCTGAGAAAGATATCCTCTGGTCATACCATCAGGGTGGAGCTGCCTCACTCCAGAAATGTGATGGAGTGTACACCATTGAGGTGAGGCCACTGGGGTGCTGCTAAGTCAGTTCCTTCTGGTATTAAATACTGAAATTAGTGAGAGATTTTCCTAAATAGGGGCTGCTAGAACAGATTCTATGTGATGCTAGTGTTTTTTTGAGACCGCTGTTCTGGTCTTGTCCTTATAGGGAGCTGATAAGATCTAGGATTATAAATCATCCTGATAGCCATTATTATTCACGCTGAATGATTTCTTGATACTTCAAAAGAGAAAATGAATGCACGATTAAGAAAATGCCATTGATATCTCTTGCACAAACCATGTTGTAAGACCATCAGCTAGAGCAAAAAAAGTCTATTTTACCATAGAATTACATATTTTCACTGATGGCTAAAGTTAATTCTTTTCAATATATTTACTATATAAGCATACATGATGGCTGAAGTAGAAGTGTATTCTGAAGAGCATTCTGTGTTGCACATTCTTTTTCTTTACTTATGTTCAAACTCTATTTTTAATACATTTAGTTGCAGGAACAGTGATATGCTTTTAAAATACACTTTGCCTGGCACTAGGAAAAAAAAGGGGAGAAGATTTTGAAGAGGCATTTACATTTTTTTTTCTCCAAGAAATGACTCAGCAATTTGCATTTTCAAGGAAGCAATCATTTTTGTCTAAATAAGCCACCATGTTCAAAGTTGATTTGTTCCAAGGAAAGGAGCTGAAATTAGTTACTGACATGCAATAACTCATTTCTTATTTTACCAACAGTAATTAAATTGCCCAGAACTGTTGTCATTTAACAGCCTATTAATTGACTAATGTCCATTACTTGCAAGCAGGCTATAGGTAATACCCAAGGATTAAGAAAGGAAGAAAGGAAAAGAGTAAAAAACTCAGCATCATGGATGAATTATTAATTTATTTCATAGTGGAATGTAGCTCTTGCAAACACTGTTAGGTTAGATTTCAAACATGCAGCTCCATTAGCAGTGGCCCTAAAGAAGGGAACGGTAGTTAACTATGAATTCTTCAGAGAGGAGCAGAATGGCTAATTGGTTGTGCTTTCTTTCAACAATATGAAGATTACACGGATCTTCCTTTCCTTAAAAACAGACCGGATTAGTATTTTTGCTATGAAATTCCTTCATCTAATCATATAATTGGACAATTCTGATATTTTCCTGATGTTCCATCACCATCTAAAAAACTTTGCCATGTGCATTGGATAATCTCAGACTAATAGCTGCTATGCACAAAAAAATGTGTATAGGCAAGTTCACCGGCTTTGATTTTGTCCAGTCACATTTGATACATTCCAGTGATGCATTAGTGGCCTGTGTGGGTAAAAAATCAATGAGGTCAACATCTATGGTCCCTATGGAGAATAATCCACATTACAAAAATAAACCAAAAAGTTCTCCGTCATGACACTTAACTCTAATTTATGTCATTTCAGGCTCTGAATGAAGTCTATGCTATATGGCCAGACAAGGAACTAGATTTTAAAGGGACAGGTGTGAGATGGGATTTTCTAAATCAGCTAGCCATCGAGAGACTGATATGTAGAATTTCTTCTATGAAGTGGGAATCATGAGGAGGGGAATGAATTGGCTATCTTAGCTGCTAAATGTGATAAAAGCAAATTCAGTCCAATGAAATAGCAGTTAAGACACTGGTAAAAAGAAGAAAATTGGTAGAAAGCTTCTAGGAGGATTGGGAAGGTGAAATTGCTCCAGGACAGGGTGCTAAAGGACACAGCTGTATTGCTGAGTATATACCCAGTGGCTTAGAATTGTTTGGCCAAAAGCAGAAGTCAACAGTGCCCACATCTCCATCTGCTTTAGCTACATCTTTCTTGGCAAGTGAGTGAAGAAAAGCAAATATGTCTTTGCATTGTTTTCCTCATTTAAGACGCAGCATATTGTGTTCTGTAAGGGCTTATTTTTCTCCACATAGTACAAAGGGAGCCTGCATGAGTAGGTTGGACATAGGCACCTCTGCTGCAGACCTGTGAAGTTAGAGAATATATATCCCATTGCTGAAAAGTTTGCCTGTCATAGCTGGCCAAGGCACTTCCTTCAAGTACTCCATACTTAAAGGTCACTGAACCTGCATCAGGCCCTGAATATGACCAGTTTTGGGGGGTTCGCTGTTGTTCCTATTATTCAAAAGCAGACCACATTGAAAGTGAAGCCTTAGGACTCCCAGAGTGACAGTGCCTGGTGAGGGAAGAACATACAGTGT